>NW_020799101.1:28125859-28140205 GCF_003259725.1 Athene cunicularia | reverse complement strand
CCCCCCGAAGCTCTGGAAAATGCCACGAGTTGTGAAGCACCAGTCTGGCCAGCACTTCACAGTAATCCCAAAAGATCAGGAAAGCACACGTGGCAAAACTCAGCTTCAAAGATGAGCCCAGAGAAGCCAAGATCGCTGCATAGCTTTGGGCTTTGAAGACCAAAGAAAACATACTCTCACAGCATTGCCTGGGCACTGCTGTCACCGTACTCTGCACACCGTACGTACGGCTGCAACAGCAAAAGCTGAAGCAACAAGAGACCTCCCACATCCAATGGGATGTCTCTCAGCTGCACAAGTCATCTGCTCTTTGTATTTTAAAGACAAGAACACTGTTGGTGACAAACAAATGTATTTGGTACAGTAAAAACACATACTTCTGCAGGTACCACAGAGCTGAGATTTATATGGTCTTTGGAAAGCTACAAAAGCAAGTATTTGTTCCTTTCCCATACCAAATGCTTCCGATAACAAGTCAGCAATCTGGTTGTACAAGCCTTCCCTGACAATAAGGGGAAACCTCCATTAGCATCCAAAAGCTGCAGGCTGGAGTAGGTAGTAAATAATAATCAGAAGTAATTTTATGGCAGACCAAGCCAGAACAATATACTGGACTCTGGCTCACCAGCAGTGCTCCTAGGTGATCTGTAACTAGCACTCCACGCTTCTTTCCAAACCAAGTTATCTACAGCTGCTGCATAAAAACAACCTCAGCAAATAAGTACAACACAAGCGTAAATCTAGATGTTGAGAAAGCTCAAAGAAAGATTAGTAAGCAAACAGGAAAAGTTGATATTCTATAGGGTATATTAAAAGTCAGACCAAATACAACCAGAACACTAGCGTAATAAATATGGAAAGGATATTATCTATAACCTAAAGTACAGATGTTCTTAAAACAAGGAAAAGGGTAACCAACCAAAGGCTTAGAAAATGGGATGAACCAGGAAACAGACTTTCAGAATCAGAATCAGAAAGTGTATAAATTTAAAACAGTATAGGAACTGAAAGGGAAAAGAGTGAGCAAAGAGGGGAAAGAGGGACAACAGCAAAACAAAAGCAGGAATACAAGAGAAAAGAGCAGTCTTGTCAACTTTCATCTTCCTAAAAATAAGGATTCTGGCTTCAAAATGTCATTAAATTAAAATTTAAAAAAAATAAATATAAAAACCTGCAGAATTTCAAGACTGAAAGGACTTCCCTCCCCCCTTTTTTTAAATAAAGAATGGGCTTAACCTTATTTTGTTTATTAAAGATTTTGACTGTGTGCAGAGCCTGCACTTGGGTGTGCCTTGTTTGGCACTGAGTTGCAATATAAACAAACTCCAGCTGTGATGCAGGAAAAGCCTAGGAGTAGTAGAGAGCTTAATGTCTCTAATGAATGTCTGTTTGGACATAAAATGAGGCATTAGAGGCTCCAGATAAACTTTGGCATGTAACACATTCCTAAGGGGAATTAGGAGCAGTTTGCCACTGCCATGCTCTGGACATATTTGCAAAATAGAGATGGTGACGAGATCAGAGTACTTTCTTCAGTGCTGTGCCCAGGCACAGACATCCCTGTGCCTCTTTTTTCACTGCAAGAGCTACAGCAGGTCAAGAAGAGGAGAGAGATGTGAAGGAATACTGTGTTTAACTTACCTTCTGGTCTACCCTTTTAAGCACTGCAGCTATGTCTGAAACATAAACCATCTAAAGTAAAGGTTTGTGCCACTGTAACAGAGAGGGGTTTTTCAATGTAGATAAGCTTTTCAAACCAAAAAGTGCCTGAAAGTCAGCTTTCAGTAGGGATGAACAAGACCAGGTTTTCAAAGTTTTCATTAAACCCACAAGCCAGAAAATAATCAAAACCTTTCTGATCTCTGAGCATCACAAGATCACCATGCAGTGAGTGCACTCCTGCTGGAAAGCTGAATCCCTTTGTGGGCACAAGCCATCCCCACTCAGCTCCACCATCCTCAAAGCACAGAGCTGTTACTTGATTCTGTACTCCCCTGCCAAAGTTTCACAGGCTAAGATAAAAGCACAACTAAAGATAGCGTATGAATCTCATATACCTGAACTCTCAGTCCAGAAGTCAGGATATTTACTCTTCACCTCGGGACTACTCTCTACCAGGCAATGTTACATATTTCTATGCTGTTGCTTCATTACCTAGGCTCTCATTAGTCCCTACTTGCCCAGGCTTGACCACAAGTACTTAGATCTATAACAAAAGAGACATCTAACTCACTACACTGCCATGCAGCGTACCTCCTACCCTTCACAAATGCTAGGAAAACATCTGGTTCTTACGCCACCAGCTTGGGGCTGCAGAGGATGACACAGGCACCGATCCCACACATCCCAGTCACTAAAGACCAGCTGGAGCCAGTTCTGGAAAGTAAAACAGGAGTTGAGGCTGACCAGAGACAGCGAGGTGGTGGGGGCCAACGAGGTCAGCTACGGAAGAAGTAAGGTCCTATAGGAAAAAAAATTATTTCAGCTTTTCATGCATCAGTGTGCTGGGTTTGTGTGGTGGGTTTTTGGTAGCAGGGGAAGGGGCACAGCAGTGGCCCCTGTGAGAAGCTTCTCGAAGCTCCCCCAGCTCCAAGTTGCACCTGTCTCTGGCCAAGGCCCAACAAATTAGCGATAACATATTTAAGAAGGGAAACCTAAGAGGGGGTTGGGGGACTCTGAGGAGGAGTTACAAGACAGACACCTATGCAAACATCAAGGTCAGTGGAAGGAAGGAGGAGAAAGAGAGGGAGATGTGCTGGAGCATGGGACACCCCTGTATCCATGCTGGGATGGCAGGGCCACCCCCCTGCCACCCATGGAGGTCACTAGAGGAGCAGAGATCCGCCTGTGGAGGACCCAACACCAGAGCAGGCAGCTGCACTAGGCTGGGACTCTGTGGGAAGAAGCAGCCCCCACTGTTGTAGTTTGGTGCTGGGAGGACTGCAACGCATGGGCGTGACCCACACCAGAGAATCTCAAGAAGAATGCACCCCATGGGGGGGACTCAGGGTGGAGAGAGCTTGTGGAGGACCGTCTCCTGTGAGAGGGCTGCCAAGTGGAGCGAGGAGAAGAATGCCAGAAGAGTGCTTTACCCCACCTTGGAGGAAGAAGCAGCAGACTGACCACACCCCCCATCCCCTGTGCCACTGGGAGAGGAGGTAGAAACATGGGGAACAAAACAGAGACTGAGAAGGGAGGGGGGGGGGAGGTGTGTTTAAGATATGGTAGTGCTTCTTACTGTCCCATTCTGTCTGTTAAGTCTCATTATTGTTAGTGTTTTGAATTAATGTCTTTTTTCTTCCCCTAACAAGCCTGGTTTTTGCTTGTGACCATTAATGGGTGAGCAATTCTTGTCCTTATCAACAATTCTTCTTGTCCTTATCTCATTCCTGAGTCTTCTGATTCATTTTTCTCCTTCCCAGTACTAGGGGGGAAGGGGTGAGTGAAGAGCTGCGTGGTGCTCAGTTGCCCTTTAGACTCAACTCAAACCATGACAGTAAGAAAACACCTAAGACCGCCAGAATGCAGCAAAGTTGCGTTCTTCCACAGGTGTACGGTAGGATGTATCATAGAAATAGTATGCTCACAAAGTGCAAAAATTAATTATCATAGTATCAAACAACCCCACCACCACCCACACAACCACCGTCTGAGATAAGTCAGTACAAAACAAAGTCAGTTCCCCCTGTTCCCAAAGCAAAGCATAATGTTGTGGACATCTACAAACCCTCTAGCCCAAACTGCCTGGAACAGGCCTGGCTCTAAGCCAGTGTGTCCAGGTAACTAGCTTCTTCAGCTGCCTCTTTTCCAGCCAGGTCATGGCCTTCAGAAGTGGTTTCTAGCAAATAGGAATTAGTAATACCTGGTGCAAGGCTCCATCTCCCTTCAGAAACACTTTGTGAACAGGAACTTGGTTTCATCCAGCTTCCTGTGTCTTCAGATAATTGCAACAATCATCTGCTCTATCTAGTGGTTCACTATAAAAACAGTAATTAATAATCAAAATTTTGAAATACAGGTATCCAGTGTTACTGGCATAATTAGGAGCTTCCATTGAGTAAGACAGGAACATTCAATACCAGGCAATCCCATCTTTCAGTTACCGTATAATAAAAAATGGCCCTTACTTCAAGTCAAGATTGAATCATCCTATCACCCTACCAAAGCTCCAAAATATAAGGCATTAGGAATTATTTTTTGAATGAATTATTGGATTTCCACAGGTCAATAAAAACCAAGAAGTCCATATGAAATATATGTTCACACAAAGTATCAAAAATTTATTCCATCCTTTAGAAGTGCCTTTGTTCCTTAGAAGAAAGTTTTGAATACTCCTCGATGTCCCACTTTAACCCAACCTGGACACAGTTAATATCATCAGAAGTAAAGAAGGCATAGAACTAATTTGATTGGATTACCCAATTTTTGGCCCTTCATTATGCCAAGAGAGATTGTGTTTAGAACCAGTATAGGTCTGTAGGAATTAAAAATCTCTGGTGTTTTTCCTTCTCAGTTATCCCCAGTTACCCTCAACCTCTGTAGGAATTAAAAATCTCTGGTGTTTTTCCTTCTCAGTTATCCCCAGTTACCCTCCACCTCCTCACCTGTTGCAAAACTCCCCATTAAAGTTAGTGGGAATTGATCTGCAGATTACAGCAAGCAGCAGAAACCTTTCTCCCTAATTTTCTAGGGCTTGCCCTGGTCTCACCCATCCCCTTCTGGCTGCGTTGCACAGTGGAGATGAGGTAGCACCGTGACCACTGGTGGAACAATAAACACCCAGGCTGAATAAAGACGAGGCAGAGTTTTGCATGGCTTTGAGAGGTCTGAAACAATATCAGAAAGCTAATGGAAGTCCTACCCGAACGTCTCTCAAGGGAAGGCAAAGTGCCTTTTCCACACAACTCCTAAACTCAGCCCAAAGTGCAGTCTAAGCTGTGAGCAGCTTTCTGGACAGTTCACCAGTCATCTACTCATTACAAAGTACAGCAAATGAACTTTCATCAGAAAACATATTTTAATTTTATTCTTAACACTTAAGTTCTATGTACCTAACTGCCCTTAAGAAGTAACATAAAACCTCACATGGAGCTGCTCTGTACTGCCACAGACTGAACTTTATCCAGTACTGCAGTCAGCTCAGGCTATCTGCAAGTTTTCAGTCCTGTGCAGATCTGAACTGTTCAGCCAAGGATTTTGCATCAGCAGTTAGTTCCCTGTTGATTTGCCTTGCAGAGAAGAGATTTCCAGCTTCAAAGCCTTCAAATGGGCACACTTCATCAGCATTAAGTTCACTTTACAGAAGCATTTACACTGAGTGCAAGGAAAATACAAATGCTTATGCTTTGAGAAAAGACGTTTATTTGGTTTTCACACATATTCAGCTCCACTTCAGTGGATTTAGTTGGCTTAAGGATTGAATTTTAAGTACCACTTATAGAGGGAGAACAAGTGGTAAATATGCTGCACTCAGCAGACAATACAAACAGGTAGTGTGATCTTTCCAAACAGTTCAGACACACCAAGGTGCAATCCTGACACTTGGCAATCATCAGTGACACCAATATTTATTGACTTGAATGGGGCTGGGATAGCTCAGCATTTTGGCTAGGCTACTACTCTTAACACCAGAGTTACCTAATCCCTGAACTATCTGAAGACAACTAGGAAATTGAGAAGAAAAGGAAGTAAGAGCACTGGCTCAAGTCAAGCTGAGACCTGTCCTCTATTCACAGCTTGTTGCTATGCCATCACCCCATTAAGGCATGGGGCTCACGAGGTCAAACCACAAGGCCCCTCACAGCAGCACAGCTGAGCTCGAAGCCAAGGAGCTGGGCCTCTTGCAAGCGCACACTAAGTGGAAAGAGAAGGGAGCTGAGGGAAGGCAACAAGCTTCATTTCTTAGAAGCACCTGAAATGATAGGCTGTACCCCTACCAGCTTCAGCAAAATTTCAAAACGAGCTACAACATGTTTTCCCCAGTGAGACTCTGAACAAAATCTAAAAACCAAGTGTCACAAAATTATTATCTGCTGCTATAATCTATACACCCTACACTACTGTTTCTCTCTACTCAATTTCCTTTTAGTCCATCAAAAAGTGGGCTTTCATCAGTGAGCATCAGAAAACCACTGAGAATTTCTGTGGAATTTGTTGCCTTTGCAAATTCTGATGACAATCTGACAATCTTCCCAGGCTCAGTGTGCAAAGCTCTGCTCTCCACTTCAGAGACCAGCCCTATCGATATGCTGTGTCCCTCATTTCCCTTCAGTTTCATTATCTGTATCAAGTAGCTTTGGACAGATGCCTCTGCATTACTTTAACACTGAACTGCCTCATTTATTCAGGTCAAGATGAGCCCTACAGAGAATATGTTTAGCTCACAGTTTCTCATCAGCACTTCCTGCTGCCCTCCCTGCAGCCAGCCCTCCTCACCTTCCCCCACCACTTTCCATCTCCAATTCCTCTCCACTCCACAAAGAACATGTCCAACCTCTGGAGATCTCCCTGTCTCTACCCTCTCCTCGCTTCACCAGCTCAAAGTAAATGTTGCACGCTTCTGAAGGCTGCCAGGAGATAAAACATTATGGGAAAGAAGAAGGAAGTATTTTCCTGGGGGCAGGGGGATGTCTTATTATCTCTTCCCAAACATATGCTATAGTCATTCAAATTTTCATTTTTAAAAGTGCTGATTTAACTTGGGGCTCCTGTCATCCTTTCTTTAATGACTGCTGTACTGCATCTCCCTTTTAAAAGGAGATTAAAGTGGCATGGGAAGCATCATACACCTGATCAGAAGATCTCCTCCCTTTCTGTAACAACACAGACAGACACTTTACTAGCTCTGGATGCAATTTGCAAAAACTTTAAAGTTCCAATCAGTATTTCATACTCAGTGACTGCAGTGCTGAGAGCCAAAAATAATCAAGCTTTATAATTGATTAGGCCACATGATCTACTTGCTACATATTCAGTGGCCATATGACATGCCCTCCCCTCCTTAATAACTAATATGCAACTCTTCCCCATCTTCTACTCCTCCCATCACCTGATATCGGTTAACATTGCATACACATCCACAGGAGCATGGAGCAGACTGTATGGTATCTAGAGAGAGGTACTGATCCATGGGCCATACAGTTTGCTTTATCACATACACAGAGTTCCTTCTAGAAGGACAGGTAAGCTAAAAAGAAGAAAAAAATGCTCTCTTTCTTAGAGAATGCTGTGAGGTCTGGATCACATCAGGAGTTAAACCTGCCCTGTGATAACAGTGACAAGTGAAGAGGAAAAGAAACATGCAGATGTCATACTGAGGATTGATTAGTTACGTGGATGAGGCTTCCTGGGAACACACACCCCTCTCACTTGGCAACGTCACACAAAACAGTAATGGCAGAGAAATACCTACCCAGGCTGCTTTTGGGAGGGGAGCACAGCAGGACACAGCCCTGTGGGTGGCAATAAAAATGCTTTCTGACACAGAGCCAGGCGACAGGCACTCCAGGAAGGCCTGCCAGAGGTGGTGCTAACATGTAGGGAGGGATCAACTGAGAAAGTAAACGTGACAGCAAGCAAGAAGTGGTAGACCAAGTAATCCTTTGGAAGGCTGAGTAAAAGATTAAAAACATTACCATTAAGACAAGGTAGACTCAAAACAACTTGCCTGTTATGAACTCTTACTCTGTATTAAGGGAGGGGAAAAACAAAAAAAGGAATCAGGGTGCCAGTTCCTCAAAGAAATTACACAAAACCTCTTTATTTACATCAGATAAAAGTGGAGAAGTGTACAGAAAACAATCTAGGTCATACTACTAAAGATGAGTATAAAAGAATAGCAGAAGTGTCTAGGGACAAAATCATGAATGGCAATACGAAGTGAGATGTAACTAGGAAGGGATATTAACACAAATATTTCAGCAGCTGGAAGAGTAGGAAATTTAGAATAGGAATTCAGAGAGGAAGAAAAGTGTCAAAAACCAGCACAAGTCCAAAACATTTAATGTCATCATATAGGACATGCAGATAGAATACCAACAACAAAAAGGGTAAGATTACATATGGCACAGTTACTCAAGTATTTCTAAGAAAAATATTTTAAAGGTAATGAAATAAAAGCAGATTCACAGATTTCTTGAATTTTTAACCCAAAAGCCCCAATAAGAAGAATAGGTTACTATAAAACTTTGCCACCCTTTTCATATTGGTTGGGCATGATGTTGTTTGTTCTAGAATAATAATAAAAAATAATTTAAAAAAAAAAAAAAAAGTGGAATTAATCCCAGAAGTGTTGACAGTCATCCTGGAGAACTCATAGGAAGTTTCTGGCAGATGGAAAATCTACTGCACCTCTAACAAGGGGAGGAAAAGAGGAGCTGGAAATTAAAAACCTGCCATGTTCAATTACCAGAAAAAGTACTAGAATAAATCATACTATCTGTAAACCACCAAAGGTACTGAAGCAGATGAATGGTTGGGAACAAATCATACCAAACTAAACCAATCTAATTTCTGTCTACAACAGATCAACAGGCCTTGTGGACAGGGAAGAAGTAATAGATATCAAAACTCAATTTCAGTAAAGGCCTATGATGTTACCTAACATGACAATCTCGTAAGTAAACTGCAGAAGGAAAAATTAGATTAAACCATCATAGGATGGCTGCAAAAGTCAGACACTATTCCTAAGGGGTAAATATCCCCAGTTCCCTGTCAGGAAGGAAAAATACATTGAGGTAGGTGTTTCATGGATAACTGCACTGCTTCCAACTTCATTCAGTGCTTTCACTAATAGTCTGTGTTACTGATTTTATTATCAACTGAAATTAAATTGTGTTTGATTTTAATATAAGTATAGAATTAAGGGATATTTTAGTAAGAATCATTTATTTTATATTTATTGTATTTTTAATCTAGCAACCGACTGCTACTCTAAAATCCCCTGTACAGCCCTGTACCAAGGCCGAAGGGACTGGTCATAATTGTTTAGTAGGAACGGTTAGAACCTAGGTAACAAAACATGAGGTGATTTGTAAACTGATTTATAATACATGTACAGGACTAGAAGAATGCAAGTAGTTGTCAAGGTCCAGGAGTAATGGGAACTGAGGGAAGTAACCGTAACAGCTTGCAGGTACCTGCCAAGAAAACTGTGTCCTTAAGCAAAAGGTAATTCCGGCAGGGGGAGATCGCGACCACAGACTCATGGACCACCTACTCCCATTACACCCCAGACCCATTTCTAGACATTTCTAATCTCTACTGCGCAGAATCAGAAGTAGGAGGAGAATATGTTAATGATTTCTTGGAAGTTGTATGCTTATGTATAAAGACTTAATGAATATGTATAAGTTCTATATAAGATGTATGATTCTGGTGCCTGGCACGTGTTGTTGGTGAGAGCACTCCCCTACACGTCCGGCCGTCAATAAAGAAGTGTCTGCTTATCTGCATCAAATTGGTGTCGATAAGTTATTTTATCACAGATTTCGGTGACAGTCTGGACAATGCGATAAACAACCTTATTAAATTTGCATATGAGAAAGTAGGGAGCACCGCAAGTACTCTGGATGGCAAACAATTCAAAATAAACAAAGTGGAGAAGCAGTCAGGAAAAGCAAACAAACTGAGCAGGAATTTATGTCAAGCATTACATTTTCATAGTAACACCCAACTGAATTAATCTGTGTCAGGAAATGGCTAGCAAGGTAACAGCTCCTGAGAGGCTGGGAAGGCAATAGATACCAAGCAGAAGGCAAGACAATATCATAGCACTGTGAAAAGGCAAACATCAGACAGGGATGTATGAACAGGATTATTTCATGTGTCTCTTGGGATACAAACTTTAGTTGGCACTGGTAAGGCCTCAGATAAAATAACATCCAGTTTCAGAAGATTTGAGGCAGTTTATCTCATAGAAAACTGTTAATTCCCCATCTCATCCCTCCAGCCTTCAAGTATGTAAAAACCTGTTACAAAGAGAAAAGGAACAATCAGTCATCTTTGTGCACAGTGAACAGGACAGGTAGTGACAGGCTTAGATGGAAGCAGGATTATGGCTACAGATGAGGAAGATCCTTGTAATCTGAAGGATAACAGTCCCACCCCACCACAGATTACCTGGCTTGTTCCTTTATTTGTACGAGCGTATGATGCATACCAAAACCATCTTGAAAAGAAACATAAGGACAAGAACAACCAGAAGACCTTTTGGCTCCCAAAACTGTAGATGACCCCACTGACCACAAAAACCGACTCCCTCCTCTTCAAAACTACATATTGCTTTTTGCTGTGCTCGCACTCCCCTCTGCACAGCTGGTAACAGCTGGGGAATCAGCCGCTTCCAGACAGACTGATGACACTTCCTTTTCACTAGTGCAAACCCCCCTCTCACTGACACCTCGTTAAAGGGTAATTTGGGGCAGGTTGTCATTGGCTGATGGCTTTGTGACAAAGTTGATTTGACTAGAAACTTTAAATTTACAGCTCATTTAAAAGCATAGCAGTTATTGTTTGACATTGGTAACCCACCTGACATTCTGGCTTGTTATACCAGTACATCAAGCTGGTATGACAAACAGCTAATTAAATGGAGAGCAGGGACAATTTTCACAAGCTGCACCCACACCGTAGAGGTGAGCTCTAATTCCTTGAGTGCTGTCACTCAAAACAAGTCACTGCATTTAGAGTTGTTGCTGACAGGGTTGCAGAGATGAGGTGTAGTTACCCTGACGTATCAATTGAGTTGTCAGTGGGAAATCTGTCTCATTCCGAGTGAAATTTTCAATCAGGTGTAAAGAAAAGCTGGAAGCTAACGCATTTGGGGCCAAACACATAGTGTGGATTGAGGGATACCCAGTCTGGACATGTGCTAATAATGATGCTACAGTCTCCCCAGTACTCTCCTAAACTCACTCAGATGTGAAAACAAGGACCAGAGACTGGGTTTCCCCAGATGAGCGACCATACTATGGCATTTTATCTACATAAGTAAAGCTGGTGCTAACTTCAGCTAGCAAGGACAACCACATCCCTTACCCATTATACTGAATATAGCGAGAAGAAAAATTCATGTTAAACAGATCCTCATTTTTGCCAAGATGTCAGAACCCTAGTAGTCCAAAGCAGCTAAAAATTACCTCTAGCAAGAGCAGAGGCTCCCTCCCACCCTTTTCGACTACCACAAAAGGACACAAAATAAAGGTCTTCTCTGTGTCTGAAGACACCTAAGTGATGCTGTTAAAGTGTTCTGACACCTACAAAAAAGCCAGTTCTTTACAAAGTGCTTTTTTTCTTGTTGAAGATCCAGGACTGGGAGACAACAAAACATTACTTTTTAACAATTCTTCTTAACCACACATAGTTTGGGAATTCACAAAAGAACATCAACAGCAATTCTATAATAACCAAAAGGAAAGAAAAAATTACCCCATAAATACTAACTGCAAAACCAGGCTGTTTTCTCTGGTTTACAGTTTCAGGCCTTTCAAGAGAACAATCAGCTCCCATAAATAAGTTATTTTCAACTTCCACGAGGAACAGCCTCAAACTGAATTAGTGGAAATTAGATTCTTCTTGCCGTCCTCTTCCAGAAACAATAGAGAAAGTGGAGACGAGACATTTTGATTTCTTAAACGAAGAGTAATTCATGACTATGACACGTTAAATCTCAAGTACAAAAGTCCCTGGATGTGAATAAGGATGAATCAACCTTTAAGCTCAGAAGACAACTCAGGACATGCATTCCAAGGCAAAAAAACACTTTAATGTTGTACCAACAACAGCAGAGTATGGGGCAAATCTATGAGACATCTATTCTGAAAACAGAGGTCACAAGAAAGTAATTCTGTTCAGCTCACAAGCTGTTCAGTTTTATAAGAAACAGAATTCCACAATGTTGCGGCACATGCCTCTCCTGATTTTTTTTTTTTTTTCATTTCAAGCTCAGAAAATAGTGATTTCCATTCTGTTGTTTTCAGTCTTAATAACTTTTTATTGACTAATACTAGCATTGACAGAAATACAAAATGTTGCTATAGAGATCATCTTGGGACCACATCACCACTGTCATCTCAGCACCTTCCTTGTACTTTCTCTGTCATCCTGTGAGTTTCTAACACTGGGTTCTATATAATTCTCCTAATGCCTGCTGCTTCAGTTACTATTATGATCCATGTGAATTTTTTAGTATTGCTCCTTCACCTGACTTTTTCCTTAGTCTTTAAAGAACAATAGAAATGCTGGTTCAAAGGGACTTCTGGAGATGACCTAGTCCAACCTCCCACTGCAAGCAGGTACATTGTCAGCACTAGTTTCAGTCAGGTTAGTCATGGCTTTGTCCAGTCAAGCCTTGAAAACCTTTAAGGACAGAGGTTTCACAACCACTCTAGGAAACCTGTTCCTAACTCCCAACCATCTTTGCAGCCTCTTCTGGATAGTTTCTTGCCAAGCTTCTGGAACCAAAGAGCCCAAAGCCAGACACAGTATTGCAGCTGCAGCCTCCACAGCATGAAGAAGATAGTAATTTCCCTAGATCCCTAGATCTGGTGTCCATGTTCTCCTGCTGTAGCTTAGCACACAGGCTGACATATTTATGTTGTGAACTCACTGTTGGCTCATGTTCAGCACATGCCACCATAACTCCCAGGATCGCTCTCAGCAAAGCTGAGAATTTTGTACTTTTTGTCATACTGCACGAGGTTTCTGTCAGCCAAATCCTGAACCCAGGCTCTATCTTTCAGCATATTAACTCCCTCCCTCACAGAAGAACACTGTCAATCAGAATAATCTGTGAAGATACTGAACATCAGTCCCAGTATCACCTTACAGAGTACTTCACTTTTAGTCACCTTACAGATGAACATTGAGCAACTGATTTGCGTCCAGTGATCCAGCCAGTTCAAACCACCAACAAACAGTCCATTCACTTCACTCATACCCCTGGTGTAGATGAAAATGCGGTGGGAGATTGTGTCAAAAGCCATTCTAAAGTCAAGATGCAAGAACATCCACCACTGCCCTCATCCACATAAGTCAGTTAATCATGTAAGGCTGTCTGTTTGTCTAAGCAATGCTTTTACAAATCTCCTTTATAGGCTGTCCTTACTTCTTCCCACTTCTTGTGTGTTCTTTTTTGGCCTACTTCACTAACAAGCACCTTGCTTACATAAGTAAGCCTTTGGAAAAAAAAAAAAAAAATTAAAAAAAATTCACCCTCTTCAACCTCATAGGTAGCAGGTCACAGTAGACCCTCAACACATCATCAGTGTTATTTTCCATGTCTTGTTTTCCTTTGTTATTGAAACACAGTGCTTTACCCTTGGTAACTCCAGTCTCCAACTGTCAAAATACCTGTAGTAATTCAGCAGGTGAAACAAAACAGACACGAATCAATTTCTGTTTCTCCTATCCATGTTCCCTCTTACATCTACCATCCTTTTAACCTAGGCCTGAAACTATCTGAAAAAGTACACAGCCATCAAAAACACTCTAAGGCACAATGCAAAGGGTTTATCAGTAGCTGTATGGAGAGTTCAGATGTTGCAGGCAAAGAGGTTTTCCCAGCAGGACTGCTTCTTGCAGTAGGTAAAGTAGGTATACCATGACACTGGTATATCATAGGATGCATACATGTTGGCTTTAAAAGGAATAAATATTGGCATCAGTCAACTTAGAGACCACCAATCAGTGTAGCATCTACTCCCCCAATCACAGCCAAAGAAGGAGGAATGAAAGGCTTGAACTATGCTTGACACTCATCTGAACAAGCCTTACGATTTTCAAAAGACACAAGAGAGAACATCTGTGCTCACACATGCACATCACATTGAGCAGAAGCAGTACTGAAAACCGAGATGTCTAAAGCTGTCCACCTCACACCACTGGGCACTGCGCAGAGACGAGAGCTACCACCTCTGCATGCTTCAGCTTGTTCAGGACTCCTTGCAAACACTTCCATTCCTTTCAGCATTAATGTAACACTTTCAAAGGAAACACAGAGAAGCTGCACAAGCCTTTCTGCAGGGCACTCTCAGATCTCAGCATGAGGCATGATCACATCGCACAGGCACACCCTGCAGCTGTGTCCTGACCCAGAAAGCCTTAGTTCCACAGAAGGGGCCTCTTATTCCCTGGGTATAGATTGCTCCTTGCTCACTTTCCAGTGAAGCCCACCTTTCCATTTGGTTAGATACCAGGAAATCAGCAAACCACCTAAATATGGTCCCTGTTTCTGTGGCCTAGGGCAGACAGACTGCACATTTTATCCTCAGTTGCTTTGATCTGAGCACTGCTTTTCTGTTCAGCCTACTGTAATACTCTACAACCAGACTCGGGGGGGGGGGGGGG
>NW_020799101.1:28116598-28125809 GCF_003259725.1 Athene cunicularia | reverse complement strand
GGGGGGGGGGGGGAGATGACTTTCTGAAACACGGTTTAATGATCAAGAAAAAAATTTCATATAATCACCCACTAATTCAATCCTGGGAACTGTCTGGTAATTCTGATTTAAATTTAGCAAGTATTACCCCAAGCATTTAAACTTCCTGGGTCTTGAGATGCAATACAGGTGGCTTTCTCTCCAAAATGTTAAGTTTTGAGATGGTAACATAACATAAGCAAAAGAACAAGCTGTCATGAGTCTGGCACCTGTGACTAAACACTCAAATTCAGACCAGGTGTGCTTTTGGATAACTCCTATCGTATCATCTGAGCACAACCTTATTTTGCCAGCAAGAATATTACGCAAAGATGTCTTCCAGAATTTCGTAACCTTACCACTGTGTATTAAATAGTAGCACTGAAAAACATACTCTAAAGCATCAGTTTCTTGCTTTTTTGTAGCACAAGAAGCAGGAACAACTTGACAAAAAAACAATCCAAATGGAAGAGAAGACAACAGCTAAACATTACAGAAGCAGGAGAGGAACACAACCTTGGCCAAAGGATCTAGACCAAAAATCCTCATGTGATCATAAATAGTTTTTCTTCCTAGGCAGGCCCAAAACAAGCAAATGAACTTCACAGAAAAGACAAATAAGATCAGTCATTGCCAAGACAATTTTTTTCCCAAAAAATTCTTTTAGGGGGCTATGTAGTAAATCTTCTTTTCATTGTGAAACACGGGCTTGAGATACAGTGTCTGTCTCAAATTGCAGAGAGCACAAAATGCAAGATATGCCAAGACAATTCCACCTGCGGATATGAGCATGAATAAAAACCAGACACATCAGACATGATGATGTAGCCATATAAATATTATGTTGATCATCTGTCGGTTCCAACTATCAGATAGTTCTTAAGCAGGGAGCTTGTACAGGAACATTCAGGCTTATGAAAATTCACATCCAAGTTTTAATGAGAAAACAACTGGCTACAACTTTAAATTGAATCTTGGGCTTCCTCCTCAAACATTATCTGAATAACCTGACAGGATTAAATAAAATAAATAATATTCATTTTTTGTGGGAAGATAGTAGTAAGCTGTTTATAATCATATGGTTCATTTCCAAAACTCAAGCAACAGTGTCACCTATGAAATTTGTCAATTTTTAACTGTTGAAACACTCTCAACCAGCCTAATGAAATTTATTGCTGTGACAAGATCAATAACATATACAGCATGCACCCTTCAAGGTTAAGAAAGAACAACAAAAGACCAAAAAAAGGAAACTCTTCTGTTAACCTATAAAAGTGCGTTTCAGCCAGTAACAGGCTGTGACAGAAGATCACCACAATGATCCTGCCAACGCAGAGGATGGCCATTCCCTGCATACATACTATCTTTTCCAAATTTTTTATGGTTGTAGCTGTAACTGCCACATTCTATATCAAATTTAGCAATTACTGCTCCATGATTATCTGTCTAGCTTAAGACAGGTGTCAACACTGCAAGGTTTTCCATCAGTTCATTTCATCAAAACATCCATTTATGTAACACAAGATGTACCAGTAAAACCTTCAAATGATTATTCAGTCACTAATCCCAAACACCATAACTTCAAACGTTTAAATGAATAAATCACCGTGACATCCTACCAGTGCTAGCAGGTGACTTTATGGCATGAAGGATCTTCAACCCAGGTGGAACCATAGATCCACACATTCTAGCCACGCAGTCTAAATATGCAGTGGCATAACCAGAGTGGTATTATCACCCCTCTGTCATGTAAGGCTCCTACCTTGGTAACTGTTATATTTACATGAAATACTTTCTTTTGTCTAGTAAGTTTTCGGGTTTAGCACTAGTATCAGCTTCAGTTTGAAAATAAGATTAAATTTTCTGTTTAGGGAAACAACTCCTACATTATTCAAAACAGCATAAAAGGTGTGTCCAGGCCATTTTGCTAAACTTTCACAGAAACCAGAAGCTTTGTAAAAACTTTCAATCCTCAGTTCGTCCTGTCACTTGTCCAAAGATAAACAAAATTATCATTTCCAGACTCTCTTGATATCAATTCCACTGTATGCACCTTCCCTGTGATTTCTCATAATGGACCAATTCCAGATTAGAATCTCTGTAACTCATTTAAAAATTCCTCCAGAATGAAGAATGACAGTAACAGAAGTTCTTCTCCACACAGGAAAGTGGAATCTCCTTAACAGACTCCAAAATGCCAAGGAGTTATATGCTTCTGGCACCACTTACCTTAGCAACAGCAAAACACAGGGAACTCTTGTAAAATAAGTCTCTGACACTTGACAGGGCTCCCTCCAAAATAAAGCATACTTCTGTACATCCATATTAAAAGGTCGAAATACTTGATCCATGGACAGATGCATCTCATAAATTGTACACGTGTATCATCTTCTTGTTAACTGTTAAAATAAGCAGTGCTAGCTCCAAAATAAAGTGCTAGCCAGTGCCTTAGTTTGGTTTGTTAGGGGTTTTTTTAACACAACAAGAACTCCACCCACAAATAAGCCAAATTCTGTTAAGCATACATGTTGGATGGCTTGCTGAATCCACAGAGCACTTCAGAAGTGGCAGAACCACAGAACCTTGGCACAGTCTGACTTTCAGTCAAGGCCACCTCCCAGCTTTTGTACATAGTGTTAAACATCTAGGAGTAAGATATTGTATAACATAGCTCCCCATTTTATTTAACCGTAAATACTTGTAACATTTGAGATAGGCACCTGCTGCCACTGCAAAATTATTGCAAAAAAACCTCGACTTCAATGATACTTTAGAAACCAGATCAGCATTTGAATCAGGTTTACATCCAGGCCTATTCAGCTCACACCCAACCAAACTCTCAGGTAGTGGATGGTCATGATTTCTTAGTCTTCAATCACACTATGATACTTTAGATTAAGATCTTGTGATGAATGTGAAGATTAAGAAAAGCAGAGGGGTTTCTGCTGAAATCCCACACTGGGATATTTCAGATCTAGAATTTCATGTCTCCCCATTACAGAGAAAGGAAGCGTGATCCAGCTCTGGCCTATGATGCCAGATTTTCTCCTTAAATCATTATTACACAAACAAAAGGCAGAAAAGACAGCAGCTATTGTGCTCAGTGATGACTACTGTTTAAGGCTGACCTAGCAGATCAGACAGAGAAACCATGCAAACCAGATGGAGAGCTTCATGCTTTTTTCTCTTTAAAAAAAAAAGTGCCACAACCAACACAAAAAAAACCCCACCCCACTGGTGTCAGGATAACATGTCAGCAAGAGGGGAAGAAACTGTTTTCCTACAATAGGTGTTGTAGAAAACATGGACAAATTAGCAGGTGAAAGGAACTTCTGGCACTGAAAACCTTACTGAGGTCCCAACTCAAGAGTATGCTGCTCTGGTATTTTCAGAGGATGGCTTCTGTTTCCACAGCTTTGTGTACAACCCCATTTATCTCATGGTTTTTCAAGTTGGGTCTCTTCACCTCAATACAACCTTCACTTGTTGTTAGCTAACAGCAGGTACCCCTTCTTCAGTATTTATAATGCACACTTCACTACTGCACCCAAGTGAAACAGGGCATCACTTCACACCATACCAGCTGCATTAGCTGGCTGTAAACCAATGCATATCCATCACACAAGATTTACCTCTACAGTGCTATGCTCCTTTCACACCTACTTCCTTCTGATATTGAATGTTTATACAAAAATACAAACAAATGGCTTTCTTGCTAAATTTTGTTAAGAAAGTCTCGATTTAGGATTCTTTGGTGTTTTCCTCGCAGGGTAGTTAAGAAACCAGAAAAAAAAAACCCAACCAACCAACCCACAGCCTCTGTCTCCAACCTAATTGCTACATAATAATTTCTGACAAGAAATAACCAGGGTTTTTAAATATAAATATATATATATATATATATATATATGCAAAAAGAAATAAGTGGGGTATACATATAACTGATCCAGGATATACATACACACACATCCTTGGATCAGTTTCTGGCTCTAGACTGGCTTCCTACAATACTATGCCTCTGTTTCCTCTTTTGGTTATGGCAACTGCTACTGCAAAGATTTTTAATTATTGTTTCTACAGCACCCAGCCCTCATGTCAGCCAGGGTGCCTCCGCAGAGCTGGCTCTGGAAGACACCACAGTCACAGGCTACTGGGCTCCTGCCAGGGCAACCAGCACAGCGAGTCATCCCACCTGGATGAGATGGCCTGGACACACCTTTTGCCAGCCTCAGGCTGGGGCTGGCTGAGGGACCTGGTATTATCAGTTGTGCTGTAACACAGTTAATGCATTTTTAAACATTTATTTCTGATGACTCAATCTAAACCCCAAGAGCTATTACTATTAAAAGACTAACATAAAGCCACTCGCAGGGTTCTCAGATTTCCCCCTCCCCCCCCTCATTTCTAACAATTATTTTGTCCTACTTTAGATAAATTACTGATGGCTCAATTATTATCACCCAGTTTAAACAGAAGCATAATCGACCAGCTGCCTCCAAATGGTATTTAAACTGCCTTTGACCTCCAACTTGCACAGAAAAAGCATACAGTTCTATCAAAAAGAGGATATCATCCCCCAACTAACATGACAACAGACTGCAGTGCAAAAACAATTTGGCAGCCTTATGATTCAACTACTGCTCTAATTTAATGATTAATTAAATCCCTACCAATACTCTTACTTTAAAAAAAGAAAACTTTCCCTGCTTCATAATTACCTCCCCTTAAACCATCTCTTCACCGGATAAACTTTATGAAAAGGACATATTGCAGGAATTTTCTTCTAGAAATCCAAACTCTAATAACAACAGTATTTTATTAATTATTCCATCTTTAAGAAAGTGTCCAGAATCTAAAAGAACAGTCCAAGACTATGAGATTCTTGATTTATAATTAAAAAAAGAAATGCTGAAAAAGACTGTACTCAAATTATCAAAAAGTATGGTATCAATCAAGCCCACTGATTTCAACAGAAGTTGCATAAAAGATAAAACAGTACCTGTTATTACTAGGCTATTAAAAATATCACAATTCTTTGGTCAAGTATCATTTTTTACTTTTTGAAAAGTTCTGACAAAAGTAAGCAGCATTCAGAAACACATTAACTTCTCAAAGAAAGTTTTGCATCAAAGCTCTGCTTTTAAACTTTTATTTTTTAAACAACAAAAAAAAAAAATCCTCCACTTAAGAAAGTTAGGTTGTCACCATCTTACATTTCAGAATACAAAACTGAAAAAAATCCCAAAAAAAAAAAAAAAAAAAAAAGACAGGACTTCAGCCAAGTATTCAGCTACTTATTGCTGTAGTTCTAACTCAAGTTCATTTAAACCCCTACGTTTTGGTCATTTGTAGCAAGAACATGTTTGGAACACTAGTGGCAATAGAAAACCCCTTTAAGATCCAGACATAGTTACACTGTTGAGTGAAAATTAGCAGAAACCATAACCAATGGAACATAATAAAGCATCCTGTAAAAGTACAACTGAATTGGTAGCTAGAAAAAGAGGGTAGATTTAAAGTGCTATCTCAAAGCCTGATGTGGGCCTGTATCAGTAAAGAAAAGTCCTTTTTCCCTCCACTAGATAAAGCTCAGAAGCACAGCACTACTCCAAGAGTAACAAATGCGGTCTTCACTCCGCCTCAATGCCTCATCTCCCCTACCCTCCTCTTCCAACAGGTGGAATGCAGAAACTTGAAATAATTCTAATTCCAGATTTAGGCCATATGCACAAATATACTGTTGAACAAAGTTTGGACAGCAAACAGTACACCTGAGTTCAGTCATACAAACTAACTTTTGTAAATAACATTAGACGAATATATCCATGTCTCTAATATGAATCTAGATGTATTTTCTTACAAAACGCATTAATAGAAATATCCAGGCAAATACATACCATACAATAGCAAAAGCTTTAAGCCCCATTTAATAAGATGACTTTCTGATTAAAAATAGAAGGCAATTAAGATTTACTCAAATTTACTCAAAATTACAATTAAGAAAAGCTTTCACAGTGCAATATTGAAACTGTCACAAAGTTAAGAAAATACTGATATCAAAGTACAATCACAATGTTAAAGTAGACAAAACTACTATACAAGGGCATATCTTGTAAAATTAAAAGGAATGAACACAACATAGGGGACACCTCATGTCCCTGCTCTACATATCTTGTTTCCTAGTCTTCAGAGTTGTAATTGTGTTTTCTGACATCAGTAGAAGTCTTGTTAAAATGAAGAGGTTCATTCTTCTTTGTAGACCAGATGTCAAAGCCCGCTTACTTCTTGAAAATACATTCTTCATCACTGCACAATTTCAAAGTAGTGCAATATTGCCATGATGTGCTGAGGCATGAACACATAGCCCGTGTACAGTGCCATTCCAACAATGGAAACTAGCATGGAATCTGAGTTACAGTTGAGGAAAAAAGCATTTGAAGTAGAAAGCGCATTAGACATCACATAACTATAGCATTAAAACTTTCCTGGTAACTATCTTATAACATTACATTTTTAAATCAGACAGGGTCAACTGTATTCAGCAATTACAGCTACAAAAATAACCAACCGAACACCAAAAACCAGTACACCGGCAGGAGTGATTAGCTGAATTACGGAAGGATGCCTTGCAAGTTATCCACTGCCTTGTCATGGATACAAAAGGATGGGCCAAATATGGGAGGCATGATGGAGGAACAGAAAACAGGTACTGAGAACATACAGTTTTTACATGCATCCTCCTAGGTGTTAAGCAAGTCTTGCAGAAGCCAACACTATTCAGCCAGGAAGAATAAAGTCAACCATCACAAAAAAAACAAAACAAACACAATAATATGAATACCTGTATTGAGTAAGAGTTCTTCTTTGTGGATGATCTACTCATTTTTAAGCAACAGAATGACCTAATAAATTCAATTTATGATGCACAAAATACATCTGGTGTGAAAGCTGTACTGTTAGCATAATGAAGTCAGGAAACCTCAAATCCATTTCTGGCTGCCAGTGTCCTCCATGCTCTAAATCACGACATTATTTGGCTCATTTGTCCATCTGCATGTCATGCTGAGACCCTTCCTCATGAGCAAGCAGCTCAATTTATGTACTGTTTGGTGATACTTAGGAAAAAGAAACTGCAAGGGGAGTGAAAAGTGTGAGTAACATCATGACATGCACTTAACTGTTTCACTCACAAAGACTCAAAGCCATGCTGATGCTCTGAGGCAAGTTGTGTACTGAAATAAACAGACACTCATTAATACTTCACTACAGCACATCACAATGTAAAACAAACTTCACATGAAGCTATCTGCTCAACAGTCTTAAGATGACCACTTTCTTAGCTGAACTCCTAACAAGGACCTTGTGTAAAACTTTATACAGAGGAGACAACTATATATGTACAACGGGACCTTTGTCAGGCTCTAGGGTTCTTGAAGCTTTATCTAAAGAAGTTACAGCATCAGATTACTGGAAGATTATGCCATTCAAAGTTTAAGGTTTCAAAAACTGAAAAGAAAAATTTTACAAGTACTGAAAATTAATAATAACCTGTTTATTTCATCCACCTACCTGCTGAGATTCAGTAAACTTAGACAGAAACACTATCAAAAACATTGGAGATTAACAAGCATGATAACACTGGACAGCAGTACTCGGTTTCCACAGGTGAAACCAGAGGAGTTGCGCATGCTCTGCATCTTCGAGAAATCAAGTCACCACAGCACACATGTAACAAATGCTCTATGACCGACTTCCCTGTGGCAGAGCAGAGGTATTAGTTGCACTTATTAGAGCATACTAGCTGCTTGGTGTATTTTTAGTCACAGATGATTATACAGTAAAGAGATACTAAAATGAAGGTCAGCCCGTAAGTCCACGTTTCCATATCAGCACTCACTTCTGATTCTGGAGCACAAGCACAGCGAGACACACAGCAGAGCCACACTCCGGTAGCTCCCAAGGCCACTGCGCCTGCGCTGCATCGCTACAGCACCCAGCAGACCTGGCCCACCTATGGCAAAAACGTCCAGTCTGAGGACATAAAACTGTTTTGCTGACCCAAGATCGGAAGCAATAGTTGTGCCACTCATTACACTTGTACGTTAAGTGGCAATACGAGCATTTTATAAAAGTAAACAGGCACACACGATTTCATTTACTTAAATATTTTGCATAAGCTAAAAAGCTGCACAGTTAATGCAAAAGAAAAAAAGCACTCATGACTAATGTAACTTCAAGGAAAGCAAAGGTGATGTAGACAGGCCACAAAATGAGGAAGGTATGTTAGCAAGGAACACAACATTTTGAAGGTAAGAATCCCTACCTGAACAATTGTGCACAGTAAGTCTATAAATATTAGAAAAGAGAAATAACAAGTAAACTCCACTTGTACTGACTTTACACAGGAAAAAATTAAACATCTGCTCACACAGCTGTAACTTGGGTAACCAGTTTTCTATGACAAATGCGAGTTTCTTTACAAAACTGACCAGTATCTCAGCAAAAGCAGCTTCTCACTACTTACACCCTCCTCTTCCTTAATGTTTTGGTTAATTTCAGTCTTTGCCTCTCAACACTGGAGATGGCTCAGGGTCATTCATGTGAGACATCATTTTACATCAAGATCTAAACAGCCACACTTAAAAGAAAACTAACAACGCTTGAGAGAATACCCTGCCCGTATGAAAGGGCTGGGTAAAGAGGCAAACCTCTAAGTAGCCCTTGTACAGATGCCGTCACATAAGCATCTATCAAGTTCTTTCACTCCGAACCAGCCAAGTTAACTCACCAGCTCGAGGATTAAATGCTCATCTAGTAAAAATCACGTGACAAAGCACCACGCAAACCTGAGCTTGCAAGGTTTTGCAGCGTGCACGTTTACTTTCCACTAGACAAAAATACAACAGAATTCACCAAAGACACCTGTGCTTAACTGAAAGCTTGAGATTTCAGTGCAAAAGACGATAGAAATAACTACTACAGAACTCTACAGAAGAAAAATTAAAGGAGAAATAGCTTCGAGATATAAACTTAAGCCCGAGCATAAACTGCTGGACGCCCAGCGACAGGGCACGGGTCACCAGCATAAGGGATGTTCCCCACCCCGGGCGCACGTCAGTCCGCGAAGGTGAGGAGCCTTAGCCTCTGTCCGCGGGCGGGGACAAGCCCCGGTCCCGGGCGGAGGCTGCCGTTC
>NW_020799101.1:28109556-28116548 GCF_003259725.1 Athene cunicularia | reverse complement strand
ATGCTGGGCTCCTCCGCGGGCGGCGAGGCCGGCGGCGCGGAGTGCCGGGGATGCCCGCCAGCACGGCGGTGCCCTCGTCCCCTGCAGAACGTTAGAATCCAGCAGGGCGGGCCAGCCCGTGTCCGCGCTGGTTGAATCACATGGCTGACCGCGAACCTGCAGTAATCTGCCGCTCTGAGTCATACCTGGGAGATGGTGCTGCAGCCCATTTCCTCTCATCCTATTTAATCTAAATTGATGTTCTGGGAATAACAGAAGACCCGGAGACCGCGCTCGGCAGGGCCCACGGGAGGTGTGTTAAAAACGCTCTGCAGGGGCCTCCAGTGTCTTAAATTCTCGGAGCGTAGAGCCCACCCAAAATCATGGCCCAGATAAGTAAAGACCTTAACATCACCCAACTCTGTCAGATTAATCCTGTATGAATAGGAAAAACAAAGAGGCAATAGATTGACTGCTTACTGTAACTGTTGCTAACTTTGCACTTCCCTCAGGCACTTGGGACCAGAAAACAAGAGGGCATGGGACACCCCTGCCCCGACTGCTCACTGCCCTCCGGTGAGGAGAAACGTGCAGAGTTGGGCCCCTCCGGTGAGGAGAAATGCGCAGAGATGGGCCCGGACTGCCCGACTGAAGGGCTGCTGGTAGTTGATACTGGCACTCTAGAAGGCGCTAGTTGAAATCCCGCTGGAAAGGGACTTCCACACGCACTTACTGGTGTGATTCTGTTCATCCAAGGCACAAAAGAAGTATGTTCGTCAGGTTCCTATCTCCTAAGTTAAGTATTTCTGACAATTCTTCAAAGCACATATAACAAATCATTCCTCATACTATTAAAAGAAAAAGCATAAAGATGAGATTTTTTTCAGACAGACCCTTGTTCAAAGTGAAGTGTTAAAAAAATACCAGGCTATAAAGGAGATGTTACCCACTAGTAAAAATCAAGAGTTGACCTCTCGGGAGCATGCCTGGAGGAAAAGAGGGAAAGATCCACTGTTAACACTGCAGTGGCTTCACAGACTAAGCAGGAAGTCTAAATATCAAGGAGCAGAAGCTCTTTATGTTTGTGTAAAGAAGCTGTAAATGTACTAAAGAAACAGAAAAAGCACACAAACTAGCTGTATGGTCATAGATCTGACCAAAATTTCTTTTTTAAGATGTGTCATCTTAAGGAAAAGGACAATAGAAAAAATGTCCAGTGTTTTCTTCATATACATATTTACATTTAAAACTCTTAACTGTATTACTAGGCATTATGTTGATTTAAATGATCCATGCCAGAATGATTCATGCCAGCAAACTCAATATAAGCTAATCTTCCACTATGTATAAATAAAAGTTTCCATTTTTGAGATCTTAATGGGCCAAAATTCAAAATATGATGACAATTCCTTCTTTATCAAACCTACCTGTGTGCAACTCTACCAAGAATACCAGCCTAAAGAAGCCAAACATCCTGACTGAGAGTTGTTTACCACGTGCCATAGAAACGACCAATGCAGCTATGGAGAACCAGTTACTAGACAGTATTTATTCTAAGCAGCAGTTCTAATACATGACATAATGGATAGTATATATACAGGGAATGATCATAATACACAGATCTTACATTGTATTTACAAAATTTTAAATTCTCAGTGATGCAACCACCTGACAGCATGAAAGAACAGTGCTCTCAAATGCACGCAGTTAAGCGTATTGCTTTTGTAAACTTTGCAAAAACCCAATCGCTATAAAGTTCTCTGATGAAAATGCACATTTAAAAAAAAAACAACGTATTTAAAAAAGGTTAACATGACTGCATTTCCGATAGTTCACACAGTCTTAAAACAGTGCAGGATTTTTTTCCCCCTGCTTTTGCACATTAACAATGGCTGGCTAGAACATTGAAGAAGTGAAAAACTTCATCTTTATCCATTACTGCCACTTCAGTTGAGCATTCAGTACATAATACCGGATGATACACTTCCTCCTCTTCTTGATTTGATTGTGTAGAGGTAGTTTCTTTGCTGTGCTTCATTTTCTTACTTCTTTTCTTTAGCTTCTTTCTGTATTTCAGAATTTCCTCTTTCTTAACAACGCAGTTCATCACAAACATTGCTCTATATTGTGTCTTGTAAGATTCATGTCTACGGAGAAGGAGAGAAAATGCAAGTCATACCATTAGTAAAACTCTGCTTCCAAGAAATCAGTTATCATCACTGGAAATGGGATTAAAGATAGGGAATACCATGCCAAAGAGCTGAAAGCCAAATAAATACGAAGTTTCATAAACAGAGCAAAAGTCATAACTACAAAAATAATTTTAAAAAATAGTCGTAGCCATTGGTCTTGCTTTTAAGGTGTTTTTAAAAACATGCTGAAATAAACACCCTGGAGTACTATGGTATTGGTATTACAGAATTATGCATTGCTACGTATAGCTGATGACAGGCAAAAGATCATGAGTGCAAATGACTCAACTACTGGCATTTATATCCTAAAATGTCTTGCAAGCCTGAAATTCCTTATTTATAAATAGCAAACATCGACACATCCCACTTGAAAAGCACGTCTATAATAAAATATAAGATGTATTTTCAGCTGTCATCAGTATAACAACTGCATAGCTAGAGTACATAGCAAAATTCAGGGCTGCAATTCAATTCAACACAATGTCCCTCAGACTGCAGTTTTACAGCAGCCTAAACCAACATAACAGGTGGCTGCAGAAGTCTTATCTTGACTTCTGCTGGCTTTACTGCTTGCATAACACTGTGCCAAACCATTTCAGTTTATTAAGCCCACAAAAGACCCAATGGACAACAAAAATGGACCATTTTCTGTCAGCAAACTGAAATACTTAAGTACAGAACAGGGTCTAGGAGTACCTGAGCCAGCAAAGGGAAGAGAGTGAGAAACAGCCCCCAGTACTTAAATGATTTTAGGCTGCTGTGGAATTTCATCCTCAGTCATTTAAAGTACTCAATAAATGAGAGGTAGTTTACTCATCTCAAAAGATTTCTTTCTCCTTTACTGCCAGTTCCAGAGTCCTTTCCTTAGCATGGGTCAACAGTACTAACTAGGTTTGCAGTGCAGTCAGATACCAGAGAGCTGCAAAACACACCATGGATTCTCACCTAAATGCTTTCCAGGCACTTTTAAATGTAACTACACTCAAAACCACAACTGCTAAGACTCAAACCAAGTAAGAATACACTATCTTGATTTTGCTTAATCCTCCCCTAAACAAGGCACTTTTACACAAAAATAACCTGGAGTAATTTTATGCCTCTAAACATCAATCCAACATTTAAAAAAAAAAAAAAAAATCAGCCTGAACTGCCTGTTTAGTCTCCATGATTAAGTAGTTTACCTTCTCCACTATGCTAAAGTTCTACCCTGTTCTTCCTCATCTCCACGTTGCAGGTTAAACCAATCATCATTCTTACAAACTAGCATTCACCCCTAAATCTGCTTCACATACACTTGCCTTCTTTACCACCTCGCAAGACAGACTTAATCAAATTGAATAAACTAAAAATACTAGTGACTGAAAAAAAGACATTACAAAAAGACCCCTTATTGTTTGCTAATTACCTCTGGCAGTCCAGGCATAATGTTGTCATGCAAGCAGGACAATTCAAAACAGCATCACTGTTTGGAACAGCTGAAGGTTTTGGCGGCTGCTGCTGCTGCTGCGGCAGCACTCTTCTTTGATTACGGTACCTACCCATTCAAGAAAGGAGAGACAAAAAGTGAAATTACATGCCCTTGCTGTCAGCCATATCAACTCAACTGTCAAACCTTTTTTATATTAAAATACACCAATTAATATTTGTCTCCTTCTGGACACCCTTTTCCCTAACTCAAAGGACACAAATAAATAAGCTGCAGGGAAAAAGCTAACCAGTATCTTTCTATTTACTCTGTACAGAGAATTTTCACTTGTTGAGACAAATACATCTGGCATGAGAATCTGTGCTTAACCACCTTCTCCTCTGATGAGACAAGTATCTCAAGTGCAATCCCTGCAGGCAACACACACTAACATTATCCTTTTCAACAGATTTACATTGAGAATTTTACTTCTGCTGCAACAACCATTTTTTTACTTCACCCTTCAAAAAACTCTCAGTAAAGCACCTTTGTGATATGCCTGTTTTATCTTAACATTTTGTGGCTTGCTAAATTCAAATATTTCCAAAATTAGAAATACAATATTTAGCAGGAACAGATACTAATTTAGCAATCAAAGTATCTCACAACCTCTTCATCCACAGCATGGTTATCTACATACAAAACTGGCATACAGAACTAGAAAGTCTTCATTTTTAAAAAATTGCAAGTTTTAGAATTATGTAATTTTGAAGACTTCTACTACACAGACATAAAAATTTTACAGGCTTCTAAGTTTCATATGCTGTAAATTCTAAATAAAATTCTCACTGTATGGACTTGACAGTATAGGCTTTTTCTCTATATTCACCATTTTTGCTTAAATTTTTCAGTTTACGTTAAGCATCCTACAGTTCAAATTTTTATGGTCTCTTACCTCCTCCTCTGTGAGTCCACCCACGCTTGGTCTCTGCTGTCTTCTTCTGGGTCATACAGCAGTTCATCATTGGAAAGAATCCGACGCTGCTGATGTCTTCTGTTTTTCCAGACATCCTGTGTAACTTGAAAGATTTGTGCAACCACATGTGACATCCATCAGACATATAATGACTCTCTACTTAAATAATCAAAATATCTTTTTCAGTTTTCCTTTTCCATACTCACAATAAACCTAAATAACTACACAAAGGTCTAGTTCATCTCTCCTCCAAATGCACCACCCCAAAGCATTAATGCACCTTACAAACACAGGGATGCATCATACAATTCCAAGAACTACACTGAGATGATATAGGCTGATAATTGTCCCCAAAAAGGTCACCTTCAGGAACCCTGATCCCCTCAAGAGGATTCTACAGGACCTGAGACGGTGAAGGTTACTGTGAAGATGTCCTCCTCTCTTCTTCTCAGATATTTACCTATTTTATCTTCATCCTCTGAATCAGAATCGAAGTAAATGTCATCATAGTATTTTGAAGTGGTGGCAGGTCCAGTCTGCCCAGTACTTGAGGAAGTACCTGGGTGTGGAGTTAGAGAGAAGTGGTAAGAACACCCTACCAAAAGGAGAGCAAGTATACAGCCCAGAACAAACCTTCATTTCCAAGTTACACTACCCAGGAATGCTCTGCTTTATCTGGGGGTGGTTAAGTAACAGCTCTCCCAATTTATTCCCACATCCTGATCATCCACTTCGCTTGTGTTACTTCATTTACAGATGCTCTCTCTGAGCAAAGCTGCTCACTCCCTGAGACAAACTTCAGGTACAGTTCAAATGGAAGCTACCTCCAAGGTACACTCCCTTTAGGCACAGAGGATACCACATCAAATATACCTGCCTCTGTCCTATATAATCCACACATCTTGGACACTCCACAAATCTTTTTGTCATGTGAAAGAAATACAGATGTGACACACTGCTTCACAAACTTTGATAACAATAAAATTCACTAAAAAAAAAAATCCCCCAAAATTTCAGGGCCACAGAAGTTCAAAAAAGACCCAGATGGATTGCCAAGCATGTGTCACAGCCTGTCTGCAGCAAAAATTCTATTCTGTGCTGAATGGATTGCACAACCAAAACCTAAAGAAAAATTTGCCCATAACACAGATAAAACTAACCTGTTGAATACAGAGTCAAGTCCCTACGCTGAAGTGACTACACTGATTCTCCAGGAAATCAAGAACACTTCACTAGGTATTTTTTAATAGGTAGAAAGAACAGATGCTCTTCAAATACCAAAGCAATTAATCTTTTGCATCCATAGTACACAAACTCCAGAACACAGATGTTATGTACATGTCATACATCTTCAATACAGTTTTATTATTTGATGTAACAATTATGAGCAGGTAAGGGAGGAAGAGATTAATATTGTTCCTGATTGATTCTGCCAGTTGATTTGGGATTTTAATCTACCATGTGCATTCCTTTCTTCAAGAAAGGGCTCCAAATCTCAACAGCCACCTGGAGCCAATAGACAAAATACAAGAGACCACAACCTGCTCAAGAGGTTTCTAAATACAACTTAAACCAAAGAAATATTGGAAAAAAGGTGACTGAACCAACAGAGAGAAATCATATTAAAGCAAGAAATCAAAAGTTCAGAAACACCAAGTCTTAGAAAAGATGAAAGAGAGGCATTCACTGATGCGGCACCTGGTGACCATTTCTGCAGAAGCAATCAGCCATTTTTTCCTGTTGGCTTCCAGCAGCACTAGACTACCATCACACACCTCTAGCCACAAGAATAAAACATTAACTTCACACCTTAACCGGACACCACTCACAATTTCATATGCAAGCAGCTGTTAGAATGCATTTACCCATTTCTGGTGATTTCCATTTGCCTTCCAAAGTCCTCATGGTGGTGTCCAGTTCCGCTTCCATTTCCTTTTGGAACTCATCATCACTGGAAGACTCACTCTCCCCAGTCAGGCATTCCCGAATCAGCTTCCGCTTCTGGTCAGGAGTGCCGTGTAAGAGCACATCCACCTCATCTTCCGAGCTACAGATATTGAAGTGTTACACACCGAATTATGACAATCAGCTTAAAACACTTGAGTCATTTGGAGAACGAACATCTGAATGTGTAGAAGCATTAGGAAGCACTTATTCGTTTATTTATGGGAAATGCATTTGTGAAAATGGTTTATTAGCTTGCTGGTGTTGAAACTCCGCAAAGGAGCTTCAGCTGACTTGCTGCGGGCTGCCGCGACACCTCCGCAGCTCTGCTCATGGCTCCGTGCAGGAGCAGGGCCCTGTTTACATACTAGCACTTACGGGGTCAGAAGTGTAAATACGCCCGTTTCAAGGGAGAAGATCGCCACGGCTGCACCGAGGCAATCCTCCGGCAGCCCCAGGGCGGCAGCCCGCGGCCCGGCCCGGGGCCGTGAGGGAG
>NW_020799101.1:28083688-28109506 GCF_003259725.1 Athene cunicularia | reverse complement strand
CGGCGGCCCGGGCTTCCTTTTCTCTTGAGAGGTGCAAGCGTTCGGGTCACATTTTAAATCTTTTTCTTCACGGTTACAGAGCCAGGGCTTAGAGCTTTAAGAGACACACCCAATACCAAGAGGCTTTAAAAAAATTTAATGAGCTAGTAACACTGAACAGCAAGGACTAATCTAAAAACTGTTCCCACATCCTACTTAAAATATTTACAATTCTGTTAACCGTATATACATTGAAATCTTTGTCCCTTGTAGTCTATTTATAGATGAGTTCCTTAGGAATTATAGCTGTTATATCTGGAAGATGAACAGCACAGTATTAGTGTAGTAGCCATTGCTGGGAAGTATTTTACACTCTAGAGGACCGCTGGGCACTGGTAATCTGAGGCTACACGTGTGCAACTTAACGCACAATGCAAACAGCAGGTTCAGCTAAGAAACTTCTCTGCCTTTGAAATGTTCTGATGTGCAAGGCAGCAGGGTAAGCATACTACACTGTACAATTCACCCTATTGGAGAGAGAAAAAAAAAAACAAACCTCACACCTCTGTGCAGTACAGGGAGTCTGTAATCACAGAGACATTGACTTACATTGATCAGCATCTCCAAACAACCCGTTCACCCAAAATTCTGCTGCTCCACTGAAGGTCTACAAACCCGAAAATAAAGCAGCAATCCCACTGAAGAGCAGTTCATCCAGTAAAGCCTAATTTTATGACATCTACACAACAGAACAGCACCTCTTGGAAAAGTTCCATGGTTCAAGTAAAAGATACAAAGCAATACAACAAGTAAAACTGGATTTATAGCTCTATGTTTTAAGTCCAGTTAGCCAAATTAGATCCTTTTCAGGTGTTCCTTTATTGGGGATACCTTCACTTTTTATTTTCTGAAGCAAAGCTTCTTATCTGTATCAAAATGGGGCAGTATTACCTTTCACTGATACACACTTTCTGAACTCTCTTGTGCTACTTTATTTCCCCTTTCTGGAAAGAAACCCATTAAATTCTCTGAAAAGCTTTTCTGCCAAAGAAACTTCAGAGTCAGCCACCAAGCTCAAAACAGTTTAAGTACACTGGATAGGAAAGTCACAGACAAACAGGTAGGCAAACAGATAAACCTGAGAATGCAAGTGAAAAATTACTAGGCTAGTACTTAGTGTCAGACCAATCCAATAATTACTCAATGTTTTACAGGATGAACAGAGAAAAAGCTAATTAATCTGATTTACTAGAAAATATGAAGCTTACAGATGATACAGTCTCTGCATAATTTTAGAAAAATCATTGATTCATGGTTTATTTTACAATAATTGGATTAGTCTACAAGTTAAGGCAAACATACTAATGCATTTGCTTTTCTTTTTAAATCATAGTTATAAAGGTTACACAAAGTTCCCAAAAATTCCTAAGAAATGTTCACAATTGAAAAAAAGATTAAGTTTCTTGATATCAGTACATGGAAAAAAAACTAAGACAGTGTATACAATGCCATTATAGTAACAATATTCAAATATCTAATGGTAATATTTAGGCCATTTGAACAATGTGCTTCAAATGGTGAACTTCAGAAATTACTTACAAAGGTAAAGAAGTTTGGCAGCCGTATCATAGTATTCATAACATGAACATAATTATATTGGCTATTTTCACAAAAACAGAGCATTTGGTTTCTGAACAATGAAAGCATATAATGATTAAATAAACATGAATATGTACGTATAACAAGTATGCTGTTGCTTCATATAGTCTGGAGCTACTTTCAGGTGTTTGTTTTAATTCTTTTGAAAGAAAGAGCTTGCTTATGTGCACTTCATCAAATGTTTTCTCCAGGGAACTGTAAATGCTTATTTAAAGTCATGAAAACAAAATCCAGGAGGGCAGCCCTTGTTAGTGGGAGGACGGAACGTAGCTTATGTGTCACCATTTAACACTGCCAGGCAGCTCTGCAGCAACTGTAAGTTACCCTGTAAAAATAAAGAAAAATATGACCACATTTCTCTACTTTCTTTTACACTTGTGGCAAAAAAATGTTATTTAAAGAATAATGATACCACTGAAAGAGGACAGGTATTAAGCTTATTTTGAAATATTTATTTAAGTAAATTATACACATTAGAGTTTTTTGAATGTAGGAGCATTGTGTCATAGAACTAAACGGAGCCAACTTGAGATTCAAAAATAAGCATTTAATACCCCTTCCATGTTTCTTCACAAGTTCCTTACTAAAGATCTAGTCTGGCCACAAAAACTACTCGCTGCAGAGCACTGTCTTAGCAATGAAGGTCAAAGGTTACAAAGTTTTCAATTTTTATATAGTATTGTAGAGTAAATGTCGCTCTGGAATATTAATTTCAAACCAGAAGTATTCATATATTATACTGAATAGTGAATTCATCGATGTGTTAACCAGTCACAGCACTCAGTATCTCCTTGCTGTGACAGCCATCTAAAAATCTAGCTCTGTTCAAGGATAGACCTTGTTTGAAAGACAACAGACTGATTTACATGCTTCGCTAGGTGATTTAGTTATGAAAGTTGAGTTTAGCCAATGGAGCTGGAGCTACAGAAGTGACTATCAGAACATTAACTAAGCTTTCTCTCTAAGGCCAAGTTCCACTCTTCAAACACCTGTAGATTAGGTTTTAATCTTATTTAAAGCATTCTGACTATGATAAAAACATACAGGTTGACTTTCAGATTTCTGATTGAATTTACAGAACTGACACTTACAAAGATACCCTCATGAATTAAGCAAATGTGATCAAAAAGTAAACCCAGATTTACTTTCCAGAAAAACAAACAAACAACCTGGTATTCACAATATTCACATTGTTTTGTCCATTCATTTATGCTTAGATCACTTTAAACTACTAGCTATTCACTACTAAATAGCTGTACTAGATTTGTTCCCAAGTCTGAAATCTCTGTGTAAGCAACAATGTTAGGTTGTTGACAGGGTTAAGAGTAATTCCTATCAGGTTCAGATAAAATGCAAGAACAAAACAGTCTGAACATCCAATTATGAACATGGGAGAAACTGATTCCTTCTAAAAATTGTTTGGATCCAAAAGGAAACCTGTAAAGAAAACTTCAAACAAACAAAATAATATAATTAAACAGTACCAGTAGCTGTGATTTGTATGTCCTTGATAAACAGCCCGCACAACTACTACAAGAATTTGTAATTCTTACTTTTTCAGTTGAAAGCATTCCAAGTGACCTGTGGTAGGCAGGCAGAAGGACACTCATCCCTCAACCCAGAAAGGTAAGAAATCATAATTCTATCCCCCAGTAAGGTTGCTATAATCCAGATTAAGCAATTAATTAAAGGCTTCAAAGTAGATGATTCTCAATTGTGTCTACTGAATCCTTTTCAGTCTTCTCCAGAAGGCAGCGATTTCAGCTACAGCTTCAACAGCTTTTTGTCCTTTTATGCCTATCCTGGCTGAGGACACTCACAAGCTATTTAAAAGGCCTGTAATTCTGTGATACAAACAAATTCAATATACACGAAATACATGGGGACTTGGTGGCCCATCTTTGTAGTGTACAAGATTCATAATCTAAGGTCTGTGTTACTGAACAGCTGTATTATTAACTTTAATGAAGTAATGAATGAAAAGGAATCCTTCAGTCTGAATGATAATTGTGAACTACACGCATGTTACCTGTAAGAAAAGTGCAACAGTCACCTTTTGGCCATCCCTTTACAGCCCATCAGCAGCATGAAGTATGCTTGCAATTCACTGGCCACTATACAGCACTCTAAAGAAAAAACAGTACCACGACACCCTTTACATATCAGTCATTTCCAGACTCAGCCAGCTAGCCTACTGAAATTTTCCAAATAGGCAAATCATTCATTTTCATTAGACCAAATTTACAAAGTTCACAAGAACAACCTTATTTAAATTATAATAAACCAAGGAAAATAGAGGCTGTGAGCCATTACTCTTTCTGTCTGCAACATCAGACATACTTGACTTATATCAGCATAGCTCAAGAAAGTCCTATAAATTCAGATTCAGAAAAGTGGTTTTTGCCAACTCAGACTCCTAAGCTCTAGATATTACAGTTACTGGCAGAACCACGGTGACAGAAACATCCTTTTCAGGAAAGAAAGAGTTACTGACAAAGCATTTAACCAAATCCCTTAGCATCGGATTTTGCTTACTCCCTTCTTCTGTCACTTCTAAACTGACATCTGTTGCTAGAAATGTGACAAATTCTTTTTCTACAAAAAAACACAGAGGCAAGAGCATGTATCTTAGTATTTGTGGAAAGAGATGTTTAGATTTTTTTATTTGAAGGAGGTGGTTATCTTACTCAGTTGCAATTCATATGTCAAGACTCTAAAAGTATAGCCAAGGCTATAAATGCTTTAAGTATATGATTACAACCTTAACAGTTCCACCAACTGTCAAGCCTCCCTTCTTCAGCATTAAGGCCAACACAGGAACATCTCAAAATCCAACTGTTTAAAACACTGAATAGGCTTAAATACAGCTTTTGCACTAAATGCCTAAACATTTAATCAGGTCTTACATTAGCTGCAACTGCATGAAGTCATGAATAAACACTGAGCTAGCAAAACAGAAGCTGAACCCTACCTAGAGGGACAGTCAAGATAGAATGACCATGAGAAAAAGGAACATCAATCTGTTTAGTATAGGTACAGACCAAACAATCTAAAGTTGCAGTCTGGCAACTATTTTAAGTAAATCTAGGGTACGTGCTGCTGATAAGAAGGCAGCGCTCTCATACTCACAACCCCTCCCAGTCAAAACTGTGTTGACACAAGAGATGCTGTGAAAACAAGACTGAAAGCATATAAAAACGCAGAGCAAATTTTAGCTCCATCTTACTATGCAGCTGGACACATAACAGTGCCAACATAAGGGAAAGAAACAGTCATGCATCATCATCCTTCCTGGCAGTAGTCTGCACTCACATCAACTTAAAGCAATCTCAACCCACAGTCTGATTTTTAGCTTTTTCAAGTCCTGAGCTTCAACCGGGAAAGGATAACAGGATATTAGCAGATTAAAATAAGTATTTTATAAAGAAGTAGCATAAACATAACTGGGCAGAGAGAGTGCACTTAATATTTGTATATACGGTGCCCTTGATTTACTACAATCTTGATTTCCCCATCACATCACCCTCCAGTCTTCCAGAGACACACAACCAGATACAGCTCAGGAAACATGAGATGTGTCTTAGAACCTTCTCTCCATACTTCAGTCATTCTGACTTCTTCAGTGCAGCAAACTCTGTATTTTGGGATTTGTGTTTTTCTTTCTGCACAAAGCAAATAACTTGTAACAGTAAGCCATGCAGCAGCCTTCATGGTGGCTGAATTCCTCTGAAAGACAGCCTCTCAGGTGAGTTCCAGCATTGCTGCATCAGATTTCACCTCCACGCTTTCTGTGCCAGGCAACTCCAAGTCCAGAAGACACATGGCTAGACTGATTCAGTGGCAGATACACCTGCACAACATCTAGTCTGGAGGTACTCATTCCAGAAAAAAAAAACAAAAAACCAAAAGCGCAGCAACCAAACTGATCCATCTCTACAAGCTCTTCCAGGTAAACTGAGAACACCAAGAAGCACATATCAAGCAAGTTGAAAGCTACAGAAATTAAGCATTTTCCCCCTGCCTTCCACAGTTATTAGCTGTCAAAATTCAAGAGAATTTTACTACAAGATTTTGACTTGCACAGAGTTAATACAAGTGATTCTCTGAGGATACTTTAGAAGATAGAGACATTTTTTAAGCATTCCACTCCAAGGCATGCCAGGACTTCAGCAAGGGTCAGTTACAAGAGATGATCAAGAGTCAATGACTGAAGCAGGACAGAAGTGCTGTGGACCCACTCCCTTAAAGCATGATATGACAAATCAATAAAAACTGTTTCAAGTATGACTGTTAGGACTATTAATTTCACTAAAAAACATAACCAGTACATTCATGACTGAACACGGAGATTCCTAGGAGACTCAGGGCTGGATATAGGCAGCTGTTACACACAGAGAAGTAGGAAGGCTGAATAGTAACAAATACTATGAGATGTTTTAAGACTTTAGGGGAAATATAGCTGAATTTCCAATATAGCACATTAAAGTAAGCACTGTTCACCTGAAAAAGGAGCAAAGAGTTCCAAACCTTACTGATTACTTTACCAGCTAAATATCCCATCAAGCTGAACTTACACCTACAAAGATTAAAGAAAAAATCCCCCAAACAACCCTTTTTACAGTGCATTAGTTTTACAATGGGTTTGGCAGAATGAAGAATGACACCATCAACACTACAGAGTATATAAGCAGCAACAAGTTAACTCAGCAACACGATACAACTCTTAACTAGTCCTTTTAACATATATATTCTGAGTTAATTCAAAGCTTGGTAGTCAACACAGATTTGTGATGAGAATAAGAAATGCTAGAGTTGATTTTTAAAAGAAAGATGCCTCCTGCTAGAGGACTGTTTACTTGTCTATGAAGTCAGAGCAGCTAACCCGATTTAACCAAAAACATTAATTTCATATGGAGTAAAGGAATCAAATACATTGTGAAATTTAAGGACAGTACAGGCTCTTTTTTTTTTTCCTGAAAAGCGTATCTGCAACATTCTCCTTTTGTTAGCACTTTATAGTTTAAAGGCAAAAAGGTTAAAAAAGCATAGAGACACTGATCTGACTTCAGACAGAAGTGTGACCTCATGCTTAATAGTTGGCTTATCCTATACATCCAGTCCTGAACATCTGGATAACAGCAGAAACCACTTCCTATCTCAGTAAAATGATGAGATGAGGTTTTAAAAATAGGCAGGTATTCAAAGTCTGCAGCTAGATATATCAAACAGCTAGAGGAACATAAAACTGAAGCCAAAATTGTCTTCAAGGAAATGAGTTTTCCAAAGGCACCTCAAGCACACCAGTCCCTTGGAGATATTTCACCTATACTTTTTTTTCACCTCCCTCTTTCTGATTCAAGAAAGTTCACATCTCTGGATGATGGTTACATTCAAATTCCTCTTCCCGAATGTGAAGTGTGTATCACACAACAAATGTAGCCATTTCTGTTATTTAAGCATATAATATTTAACATCAATTGAAATACAGGCCAAAAAGGATCACAATTACCTTAGCATGCTTTAATTCCAGTTCTGCTAGTTCCACCAGATTTTTTCTGAATGCTGCAACTCTTCTTGTCTTAAAGTCTATCAGTTCTATAGAAAATAAAAATGCATTCATTAATGGTATTATTGCTAGTGCCCTCAACTGTTAACAGACTTTCCTTCAGGATGGAAGAGGTAAAGGATAAGAGAAGGCAACAGGAAAAAACAAGTTTAATCTCAGCACATTCCAGGCTCAGAGATACTGCTACACTGGTCATCGCAGTTCCCTACCTCTAGCTAAGCTTTTGCTCTTTGAAAGAAGATTGCAATGTGTATGCTTTCAAACATTTAATTCGCTTATTCCATGTGCACTGTTCTTTCAAAGCTGATATGTGGAAAATTTTAGGAAAGATACCAAGCTAAAACTAGCATGAAGAACAGAAACAGCAAGCATGCTTTATGCATATACCCTGGTGGCTAATAGGATCACTCGTTCTCCACTGTCTCATTTATAGGAATCATTAGTCAGTTTTACAGGGACAAACAACTTCTAACTGATAAAAACAGAAGAGCATGGTGTTTAAACCTTGAACAAATTTGCCCCAAAAAATGAGTCATGACTACTAACTCACAACAATCTTAGCCAAAAAAAAAACCCAAAGTTTCCAGGAAAAAGGTAACATGTAAGTAAGGTTCCTTTTCTCTAGAGCTACTGTAACTCTGCAACTTCGGTGAAATCTCATTTCATGATCTCTCCCCCTTTTCTACTACTACATGTAGTATCATCTCTGCAACAGTCTGCTGCCTTCACAGAAGAATGCATAAAACCAAAAGGGGAATTTCAACAGTACTTTAAAAGATTAGGTTTGCCTTTATTGCTAGCAATTATTAATTTTGTATCCTATCCTATACATATTTTAAGAAGTGATCAACAAATAATTTGCACCTAGACTTTTGCTCTGCCTAATGGACCTATGAGGAGCCAAAGGAAAATATCATGTGAACTTTCTAAAATAAGTAAATACTGATTAAAAGGTAATAGTTCTGCTTAAGAAACAGTACAAAAATCTATTCTTATTACTAATATCCTAAAATCTGTTCAAGTAGTAATGTAGGATCAAAAACCACTCAAATACCTTGCTTTGCCGATTCAGAAATTTTCTCAAATTTCTGACAGCATATTTGCTGAGTAGTTTCAGCTTGCAGCACATCTTTATTTTTTGCTCTTGCTTTATCCAATGCCTTATTAGCATTTTCATAATCCACTAGTGACCTAGATCTTCTATAGAGGAGATCCTATAAAAAAAAAAAAGCATAAAGGATGTATAGTTTATAAGAATCTACCCAAGGATTTCAACATATAGCAAATAATAAAACAAAAAAAAAAATCAGATTTAGTCCTTCTTGCTGTGTGTCACTTCTTACTAAATTATTTGCATTCACTTTACTTTATCCTGCAAGGAATGTCCATACTGGATCAGACATGCAATTTAGTATTGTTTGGTCTGCATCTTGTCTGACAGAGGCCAGCAACAGATGGTTTAGATGATACTCCAAAAAGCCTAAGAAAGGGCAATCATGGGAAATTTCACAGCTTCTTAGATTAGAAACAAACTATATTTAGATTATGTATTTGATATACACACAGAGCCCAAGAAACAGCAATAGCATCTTTCTGTACAACAGTTATTGCTGTGATCTTCTAACTACAGACATTTTCTGTCAAATGCTTCCTCATTCTGTCATGTTACTTAATCATCTTACATCAAATAACACTAAGAATTAAATTTTCTGTAGGTATAGTGTATCGAATTTGGCCCATGTGTTTTTGTATCAGCACTTGCAGATAATCTGGAGCATACAGTTTTAATATTAAAAAGAAGCAGAATTGCTTACAGTCTACGAGCAACAAACACACTGCAAACACATGAACAATTCACCAACAGCTCTACCACTGTTTTTAATTATGGAGGCCAAATTGTGCAGTATAAGTGGATCACACAGTTCCAATCAGTCCCAGTCAACAACTGCACTGTTATTCCTTATGCAACAGACAAACAGGTTGTACAGTTGAGTGAGGAATCACAGGCTAGACATGGCAGCATTTTAAACTATCTACTGTGTATTTCTCAAGATGATCCTTTCTCTCTCTGAGTTTGGGGTTTTTTTGTTGGCTTTTTTTTTTTTTAAAGAAACACTATTTCACTGGACAAAACCCCATAAATTCACCTTAGCAGCTTGAGATTCCCTTAGGTAATATTTCAGAAGATCAGAAAGTTTAAGATCTTCATCAGCTGATACCCGGGCCTCTATTTTCTGGAAAAACAGTAAGTAAAAGCACCAATTTAAAAACATCAAGATTTTGGGTATTCACTTGTATGATATAAATACAACATAAAAAGTACATCAGTACATGGCAGATTGTCTTTGTCACAAATGTCTGATCTTAGTTTTTGAAAGAATGAAGATGCACCATAAGCATCAGTATTAGGATTTTGTATTAAAATGTAAGCAAGAACCTACTGTGCGACCAATAATTAACAATAGCTTTCTATTTTAAACAATGCTTTCTTCCCAATTTCAATTATATGTACCATATACTAGAAAAACAGCAGAGAAACAAAAACTAATCTAGTATAAAGAGCTGCACAAGAAATTTTGTGTTGGTTTTGAGATCAAAGGAAAACAAATTTTTAAGGCACCTTTGCAGACTAGTTGTGTAACTGTATGCATTAAACGGTTCAAAAAGGCCAATAAACTTATTCGCTTGTATTTGAAACAGACATCTCTGTGAATTTAGAACAGAATATGCAAGTGCACTTTTTAAATCTTAATCTAAAAAAAAAAAATAAATTCTCAAATGCAGCATTTTAGCTCAAAGCAAGTAATTCCATTAACTTCATTTTCTTTAAAGTACATATTTATGCAGATACAACTGTCCATGTTTAGGAAACATACATTTTTTCATTTGAAAGTTTTCCCAATACATGTCATGCATCTTCTGCTCTACCAAGTCAAACAAATAAGGCAAATGAGACAAGTATACGAAAACCTGGTTAGGAGCATCAGCAATAGTATTTCTGATTACTTCAGTATTTCAAGTAACTGCAGAAACACATCTTGGTTCCAAAAAAAAAAAAAAAAAAAAAAAAAGCAGCATGACTGCCATTTTTTGGATTAAGGATTACATTTCTTCATTTCTTTTTCCATAACAACTTCCATGATACTCAGTAAGAAGTATGCAAGGCCTCTAAGCATTTTAGAGGAACAGCAGATTTACTGGTGTATTACATAGAAGACAGGAAGAGTGCCTAGAAGTGTTTAGTAGACTAAAGACTCCTAGGGATCAATCGTTTTACAAAACAGATGACTGAAATCATATACTTCATTCTCTACCACACATTGCTTAAATGCTTCATAAAGAAGCATCCATAAAACATATCAAAGTCTAGTTGACAGATGTCCTGCCACTTCCAGGGTGTACACACTGAATATATCTAAAAAGGTTTCATAGTACATACCCGTGTTTTGTCAAATAACTCTGATACCTTCAGAAAAAACCTGCACAAAGGAAACAGCTTATATTACGACATTAATTTGAACAGTCTAATTACTTTCTAGAACTCAAAATATAATCTGTGTCTGGCAATAAAGACTGTAAAGGCACTGCTTAGAATTGTAATTCACAGAACTCAGAGAACATAATAATTTCAAATTGTAGCACTTCAAACATCTGGGAATTGTATGACTTAAGAAAATGTAGGGGACAAACAAAGCATAACAGATAGATGTTTTTTACCAAAGAATAATTGCACAGCTCCTCAGGGATTCTTTGTGATTCTGTGAATCAGACCACAACCACCACCCCCCTAGTTAACAGTTCTACGCTATTATCAAGTGTCCCTCACTCAAATTTGAATGTACTTTTCTTCACACAGTAAACATGACACATGCTGTAATTGGAACTCAGGGAGGCTGAGCAACAATGTGGCACAACTTCATCACAGGAGACAATACAAAGGTTCAATGTAACAGCAGACTGAAATACAATTAAATCATACTATTTTGACAGAACATAACATGATTCCTGACAGACCCCAACAGACTACATCAAATCTCAATACTGTAATCAAAGGAATCGTTATGTAAGCTATCACATTTGAAAGTGTATCACTCTAATTCACCTAAATTAGTAAGTTAACTTTCATACTTATCTCCTACCTGTTGTCACACTAACTCTAATAAGTGTACATGTTTACAAGCATCAACATCTTTAAGCTAGTTAACCAAGTTTTACTTTCAGATACACCAAACCTCATATTCAAGCAAATCACTGAAAGATTAAAGGACAGACATCTGTACGTAGAGATCCTCTTCTATTTTCAAAGTTTTTCAAGATGTTGGTACAGGGAATACCCACAAAAATCAGTGTACTCAGACTGAGACCTGTTCTTGCTGCATGTCAAAGCACTTAAAACACTTTTTTAAAAAATGGTGAAATAGTTGTTCGGGGTATTTTTACTCTATGAGGACTTTTCCATCTCATCTGTGTAATTTTCTACAAATTGCAGAAAACAGCACTTTTTTCCCAGACAAATACTGAAGCAAAAATATTGAAGTGGCTTGTTACAGAAATTAATTACTAAACAAGAAAAATATCTTAATGGGATATAACAATAATAAATTCTGGTTTTCTTGCAACAAGAGAGCTAGTGATCGCAGCAGCTAAGATTGCTACTTAGCAAACTCCCCCATAAGTTAGTAACAATATCTTACTTGCATATATCTGTGGAGTCCTGTGTTCCCAATGCATATAATGAAGAACCAATTCTATTATAATCATCCGCCACATCTAGAAAAACAAACAAGGACTTGTTTTACTACTTTACTCCTCCTCTTTCTGAAAATTCTGAAGCTCCTCTCTTTCTTCAGGAGTAGGTGTTTTTTCTAAAAGGAACATGCTCTAACACAAAAGCAGAAATAAAATTTCAATTATGTCACTTATAAAGGATAGCTTCACACAGTAAATGTGGCACTTTCACCAAAACATGAAGTCTGTAATTTACCTAATAAGATTCAATATACAAAAGACTCAGTCTTCATACAACAGCAAGAGAAGCATCTGAAGAGCTCAGTAAATTCTCAGTTTAATGTCTCATTCAGTATTCACTTTAGAGACCTTATCAATGAAGATTCATAAATGTTTTGTAGCCTGGTTTTGTGTGAATTATATTATTGTGGCCTGATTTTGTGTGAACTGTATTACTGCAGATAGCAAAGACAGCATCTGTGAATCAGACACAGACATCAAAAAAGTAGAGAGAATCTAGTAGTTTAGTTTTGATTTATCTAGGCTCAAAACCTTAAAAATCAAGGGCAACAAGGTCAACATTTTTCTGAGCTTCTCAAAACATAGTAATCCTAAACCAAACACAGTAGTCCTAAACCAAAGATTTTCCATTTTCTCAAATAAATGCACTGCACTTGAGAAGACTGTCTAGAGCTTCCAGAAATTAGCTTGCACTCAGCTATTGATTTCTCTTCCAGTGGAAAATCTCACCTCAGTGAGAAAAGGGGTCCTGCAAACCAAGCTACTGAATGTACACACTCCAGTCTCCATTCTAAAAGGCTGAAAAATGGAAATCTGACTTCTTGGTCTAGAACTAACCGCCCAAATACGATTTGCAATGCTCAGTGTGCCAAGCAACTGCACTCTGACCAATGCAAGCTGGTCTAACCAAGAGCAACTTCATTCAGAGTAAAATCACATATACTGCTATATTAGCCACCTTAATAATTTTATTTTTGAAGTCTGATTCTTAGTCTTTAAAGTATAAAAATGTGTTTCTCTTCAAAGGGACAGCATGAAGAACCAAGATATCTTCAGTGTTGCATCAAGCTGTTCTTAGCTCCATCTGGCCTACTACAGCAAAGGCTAAACTCTGAAAGTCAGATTAAACTTCTCCAGACTACCCAAAGACTATACCTGGAAAAATTAATTCACTTTTCACATGCAAAAAGAAAACTAAAAATTACTGCTCCTCACAAACCATTTTGGTACACTTTAACTAGTACTATTTTCACCCTGGAAAAAAAAACACCTCACTTTTATGTGATCTTGTCATTTTATCAGATTTGGCAGAGGCATCTTTGACTCGGTTGTGATATTCTACAAGGAATGTTCTTTCATGTTCAAAGAAGTCATCAACATCCTACAAAAAACAAGAACAATTTAAAAAACAGGATTTCACTCACTCTGTACAGGGCAACTGCAGACCAAGTTTGCATGTATTGCAATTGCTGACATGAAATGCAATCTATTTTTATTGTCTAAAATACCACTTACATAAACCAAATTCTTCTTCACTCATTTTATCATGACCTGAAGCTTTATTAAGAATTTATTAAGATTTTGTTACAAGTATCTTAAAGGTCTAAATAACTAAACCTGAAGCAAAGGAAGTAATTTCACTACTAACCACAACGTTGGTGACAGAAAAATAGAATAAATGTCAAGTACGTAATAAAAGGACATCGACCTAGAAAAAGGGGAGGGGGAAGAAAGACAGCCAGTTGCACAGAAGCTGCAGTCACAACAGGGACGGTATGAACTCCTAGCTCAGGAACACTGATCTTGATGACAGATTTCTTTCAAGTTGGTAAATTTTAGTATTTTCTGTATTACAATTTGAGATAGTTGTTTATATTTGTTTTTTAAACCTCTCTAAAATAGCACAGATGCTCAATATCATGGAATAGCCTACAACATGGGCTTCGAACAATGTGCTTATGAAAACCACTGGTTATTTGGACTTTATATTTTTCTCCAAGTCATAATTCATCTGTGGTTACATCCACTTTCCAGCAGTTTCAAAACTCAAGATTTTACAACTAGGAACTTTAGCTCGACTAATTTGGTTCCAGTAGAAAGAAAGGAGATCAAAATTATCTTCTGGAGTATTTATGCTTTTTAATTAAAGTGATTTAATTTAAATGAAAATTAAATGGAATTATCACCTTTTTTTCAGTCTCAGTTACATTCTTGCATCTACTGGGAAAAACAGTATCACCTCTACTGCTGCTCTTAGCTTTGAAACAGTAGAAGGATGTTACAAGGCTAGTAAAATTAAGTGTTAGTAACTTCTGAGCTGCAGTTGTCAAAGCTAGTACACCTTTCCACTATATAAAATGACAGGCCAGAATAAAAAATGGATTATCAGTTATCAATGGATCAAAAAAATGCTTAATTTCATAAAATAGTGGAAAGCTCTCTTTCACAGAAGCAATCAGACAGCTCTTGGTTATCCTGCATCCAGGGCCATAGGTTCCTTCCCATTACCTGCCTCTAATTCTTAAGTTAAATACTGCTACAAAAAGCCCTTTTTTTGTAGCTATGTAAAATTCTCTTTGTTAAAAAAGGGGACAACAATGTTAATACATTTTAAATCCTTATATGTTAAGCAGTAGTCACCTTTACTCCTGAAACAATGACACCATCTGCTGATTTAACCATATTTTTAAAGAAGTCTTCAAGTTTCTCTTTCTTATTCTTCCCACGAACACTCAGCTGAAAAACAAATTCATTACCAAGTTAGTTCACTTTCTGGAGGCAACAAAAGCACTTTTTTTTTTTTAAACCACACCCTCTTCCTGTCTATTTAAATTTGCCCAGTTTAAGTACTGAGTTCCCGAACCAGTAAGCGTTTCTACATCAAGCAGCAAGAGGATCCTCTGTAACATATTTTGAAATTAAGCATGTACTCAGTTGAGCCAATTTTTGTAATGATTTCTTCAACATTCAGTGCTGACCACTGCAATTTAAAAAAGCAACTAAAAACTGTTTGCAGCATGAGCAACCACTAACTTCAAAACCAAAGAGTTATTATGAATCCAGACAGTCCTACACATAAACTTAAAATTAAATAGCAACTCAGTATGTAACGTGGATTGCCACACTAGTCCAATATCTAGAAAAAAAAAATTCACCTACATTATTAACAAAAAGGCTTTAGTTATTAGAACATTCCATTAGAAATTCTCTCTAGTTCTGCTAGCAACACAATTTAAACCACAGTTCCAAATTCTATCTTTGTTACATCATCCTTCCTGGCAAAAAAAAATTTCAGTCAAAGAGTGGACAAGTATAACATCATGTGAAATCACCACCAAAAGCTAATCTTTTTAATCCAAAACATATTGGATATTATTTCCATTAATATTTTTGATGCTGAGGCTAGAGCACATAGTGCATATGGTTCCCCAGGTGGCAGGAAAATTAACTCCTACAGATTAAATGAATTTCTAACTTTTACAATATAAGTATGCCTGGTATGAAGGAATTGATGCAATTTGCTCCAGGAGGTAAAGCTCTCTTAATCAACTTTCCATCCCACCATAAAAGTACATCTTGATTTCCCTTGCCAGCGATTCCGTTTTCAATACTCACATCCTGATTGTATTCCAAGAAAACATGGAAATTTAAATCCTTTCTCAAAATAGGATGTGCTGCCACGCGACACAAAAACACTTCATGCATTGCAACTGTCTTCTTGAATATTGCCAAATACTCACTGAAAACAAGAAACAAGACAGACATAAGAATTTCACATGAAGCAATTAAGTCTGAGATAAGCCTAGTGAGCAGCTTTAAGACATCCTCGGTAAGGATACAAAATTATAAATTGATATAGTAGAAGTTATCACTCCAATATTTGATATATATATAAATAAACAGTACAATGTTAATACTAGGGTGAAAGGTGAAGCCCTAACATATTACAGAGAGACTTTTAATGAAGACTTAACAAATAAATAATAATTTTTAAGGCTAGCTAACACAGATTGGTTTGCTGAAAGTGTAACTTCATTCAATTGTCCTTTCCCCAACTCCCCAAAAATCAAGATATTGAGATACAGACTATGTATCTGATGTGCAAATTCCTTCCTCCCCATCTCCATCCCCTTGCCTATTTGCACCCTCCTTACTTATTTAAATGTCCATGTTGTTTTGTTAGCTGTTTAGATAGCAGTCTTTAATTCCGTGTTAAAGCACCTAACCTTTTGGGGCTGAAGCTTATATGGATGTCTTGCTTCATAGTGGTTATAAAAGTGAAATTAAGTGCTGTATTTGCTAGGTACAACAAAAAAAAATCAAGTTTAACCATGACAATCTCATAGTTGCCCACTTTAGCCAACTCAACTTTAAAGCAATTACTCATTTGTGATTTAATTAAAAGGAAGGCATTCTTATCAACACAAGTTTGCTAGAATTCATTTTCCTTTGCAAGTTCAATAAGACATAACTTGTCTAGATATGAGGAAGGGGCTCTTTTCCCCATTCCAAGGTCAAACAGTGACATGATCATCAACACTTTTGCTTCCACTATGTGCAAGGAGGTTAAGATTTACATACCAGCAAACCAGCAGGGCCAGTGTTGGGAGATGTTTGATCACAGTGAGAGTAGTAGTCATTCAGTGAAGACAAAAAAGGAGGATGCAGAGGATGGAGGTGGCAGTAGAAGAAACCCAAAGTTTTCTGTGTTATCCAACCCCTAACCAGACCACAAGAGAATCATGATCAGGGCCGCTGGAAAACCACAGATTCTTTAAAATCTATAGTGTTTTGCTAATTTCCAGTTTTCTGCATATGAAGTGTATATCTACTCTGCTATAAATTATGTTGTACGTAACACCAATACAGAGCTTTTTAAGACATTTGCTCACAGCAGCTGGAGTTCGGAGAGAAAGCAGCAGTTCTAAGAGTTCTATGTACTTTTCTTGCCAATTCAGAGCTCTTGATAGAAGCAGTCTAGAAGCAGCATAAATATACACTTGAAAACTGAAACCAATGACAGGAAAAAGATCAAAGAAGTGAATGCATGATAAGGAAAGTGGATGAAGCAAGGAGAAACTTCACTGTTTAATTCAATATGGAACCAAAATCCTTAGAGCAGATATTTCAATACACATTAAATTCATTTGTAAAAGAAAATACTTTTTTTCAGGAAGTATATTCTCCTTGTGAAAAAAAAAAAAAAGGGAGTGTCAAAAAAGTATTTTCAAGTAATCTCCAGGGTAATTTCGAGTAATTTCTCAGGGAACACAAGGTTGGCATCTCTGTTTACAGTACCAACCACATGCAAAAAAATCCCTAATTCAATCACTACATGTATAAACCTTAAATCATTATGCTTATAAAATGTGGAATCCCAGAACTAAAAACGTTACAGGTTACCTCCTCCCTTTGCAGGTGTTCTGTGAAAAAAAGGATCTAACTAGTTTTTTCCTTTTTAAAAAAATGCTCAAGAACAAACTGGGTTGTTTTTTTTTCCTGTTTCAAATCTTCCATGAAATTCTTTCTACAATTTTCCTAATGGCTCTGATCATGATGACTAAGATAACCCTGGTTATGTAGCAACTGAATTCTCAAGCCTATATCTCACAGAGAACAAAACATGGGACAGAAAACAGCATTAAAAGGTGAGGGTTATATTAAAAAAACCACAAAAACCAAAAAGTAGTAATCAAGTCTACGTACGCCTCCAGTTCTTGTTTCATCTTGGTGAATTCTTCTTTAGTCATTGATCCTTCCCCTTCTCCAAGTTTCTGCAATTTCTCCCTTGAGGCATCAAAGTCAGGCCTGGGTGGTGCTGGTGGAATCTGGAATTCAATCAAACTTTTTTTAATTGCTCATCTTCTCAGTCAAACAACATTCATTCAGTACAGGAACTGTAGATTGCCTGCAGCTTTTTAATATATGGCTCTCTTTCATCATTCATTACAGCATTTATGGATAAAGGCTCCCATTCATGAGTTAGACACTCTGCAATACTATGCCAATTTTCCTTGAAGATTACTAAAGTATTAAATAATGGCCTAAGTAGTTTAATACAACAGAAACCAAATAATACCTAGCTTTCCCATGACAATGAATTAAAACTTTAAATTATTATTTTATAATTAGTTTTGTTTTAGCTTATTTGGTAAGGGTTGTTTCTTGTTTAAAGAAAATAATTCCACAAATTTTTTCACACCATCCATTTACAACTCTCCAAACCTTTAAACCAAAAAAAGTATTCCATATTGTTTGTAGGTACTAGTTATTTCTTGCAGCACTGCTGACATTAAAGATATATCTGTTGATATAACAAAGCACACAGTAAACAAGTCTCTAGATTAATCTCCTAATATAGAATATTAAACACTGAAATAGAAACCCTGCAGTCAAACTAATCCTGAATTGCTACCAGTAAAAGGACAGAGAACAAAGATAAACTATCCTTAAATTTTAGTTCACCAATACTTGCCCACTACATTCATTCATTACAAAAAATAAAAGTCTAGTGTCTATGCAGTCAGCCATCTGAGACTAGTTACTACCACATCGAAGGTCTAGTCACTTCGAATAGCTTTTCTGACTAAAAAAAGACTTAGCTCAAGAATGGTATGACACATCACAGATTATATTCATCATAATGTACCCACTACTCAATGAGAAATATATGTTTGCCTTCTGAATCAACAGACACCCCCCCAACCACAAAATGAATACCTACCTTTCACACAAAGATGACAAATATTCCTATTTGTAATTAAGGTATGAACAGCAGCACCCATTTTTAATAGGGAGTATCATAATGTGACTATTTGGGGACCTGTGTTCCCCAGAGGCCTGAAATAAACTTAGAACGTAAGTTGTTAAGTCATATGTTAAGGTTCTCTAAGTCTGGATGGTATTTGTGTTGGTTTTTTTCCCTCCAACTGATTTATGGTAAAATGACTCTGAACTTCAGAACAAAAACTGGAAAAGTCTAATTACTACAGCTCAGTTACTGCACTCTGCCATTCCAGCTAAAACAAAGGCAACATGAAACTTAGTAACTAAGTTAAACATTAGCTTGTAAAAACAATATCACCAAGTTATACAGTTCACCTATCTCCCACACTTTTAACAGGGTGGACTAAAAATACACTTGGGTACAGATTAAATTACTCACTCCTTAGGAGTGAAAGGCAGGAAGGTACGACAACTGCAGTAACTTTCCTCCAAGCTTGCTTCAACCATTAATTTTGTGTAGTTGCATAAAATGAAGTATTAGAGCATCTAATCTGATTTTAGGAGGAACAAAGATCTGCCATTTTCATTGCATTTAAAAGCAGTCACAAGTATTTTTGATACAGTCCACATAAAAATGCACATAAACAAAAAGAACTGTAATACTTACAATATAACCAGCATAGTCCTCGTTCTCAACAAAGGAATCATGAAGCCAAATAAACTCTTCATGTTGTCGGACAACAGAAAATTCATTTTGTTTGAAATTTGGTAAGGAACTCTAGAAGGGGAAAAGGAGGAAGAATTATAGGGGAAAAAAAAAACAACCCCCACCCCTCCCAAAAAACCCCAAAACGCTTTCATTACTATATGAAAAACACCTTGAAAGAACAAGGAAAATACCCCTGTAAAAACAATCCAATCATCCAAGTAAGGATTTTGGAAAAAAAAAAAAAAAAAAAAAAAAAAAAAAAATAAATTTGAGAGCAATAATTACCACTGTCTTAATTAATGCAGCAATCAATTGCAATGGGTTGCCCAAAGAGGCTGTGAAGTCTCCACCCTTGGAGATATTCAAAACCCAAACAGACAAGTCCTGAGCAGTGCACTCTGGTTCGCCCTGATTTAAAGGTGGGAGTGAAGGATGAGATGGGAACAAATGATCTCCATACATTTTTTTCAACCTCAACTATTCTATGACTCTACAATCAATAAACATTCAAATCTAAAAAAAAGAAAAGCCACAAACAACCAGTAACTAAAAATTATCCTTGAATGTAATTCCATAATGAAATTTTATTTTTAGATTCTGCAACTATGGCTAATCTAATAAAAAACTATACTGAAGAATATTGAGGTATATCAGAGATTCTACCTGCAAATAGGCCAATTAATAAGCATGGGAATGGCATGACATCAATACAAAAAAATGAACATTACTCTCTTCTAAATACTTTTTTAACCTCTTAACTTTTTAGCAATTTTTTTCTTAAGCACTGCAGCTACAGTCTCTTAAATGTACGATAAAGCTACTTTCTCATTTCCTTTGGATTGTGTTACACTAGTTTCAATAAACAGTTTAAGCAAACTTTCTTTTCTATATACTTAAGAAAATGTCCAGCGTACAAACCCAGGCTTTTACCTTTGTATGGACAGTGAATTTCACTTTGTCTCTCTCACTAAGTGCATCTGAGATATCCACTTGCAGAGCAGCATCAGTCTGGAGATCCACATTTATTGCTCTAAGCTAAACAAAGAAAAATCTAATTAGCTTAAATTAAAAAAATACTAATTATATTTCCCTTGTTCTTCCCTTGAGAAGAACCCTGATCCTGAAATGCTGAACATCCTTAAAAGACTGAAGACAGATTACAAAACAACCCAACATTAAAGGATTATTTCCAGTGGAAAAATAAATTCCAATAGAACTCCCTATGGCACACATGACCATACAAATAATTTCCTTTACAGTACTCCTTGATAGCACACTGTTTTAATTTCTGTGTATTGTTAACTGCTAGTAATCCAGATGGTCAAGACAAAGTACATTTACAGACAGCATCAAGTTCAGTATGTTTTTCTCTTCATTCCCCCAATTTGACAACCTGCTGTAAGTAAATGTACTTGTAAAGGTAATTATAAAGGTACCAACAGTTGGAAAGGTACTTTTAAGGAGAAAAGTGGGCCTATATTTCAAAGAAGCAAGACTATTAAAGACCTGGGTTACTCACGGTGTCTTACAATATTCTTTTGTTGAACGTTTCCCATGATATACTGAAAAAACATTAAAAAAAAAAAATCCTGAATTTTGCAGAGCTAAGTCTCCTTGGAAATATTTTTCTGGGAAAAAACCAAACACACACAACAAAACCAAACCCAAGATTTTAATCTCTTCGAAATCAGCATGTGAAATGGCTAAAGTGCAAGGAATTTGCATTTTTTTTTCCACAATACGTGAAACCTGAACTCTCTCACAAAATAATTCCAAGTCACATTGAAAAGAAAATGAGACAACAATCAAATATAGAGAAACTGGAAGATTATTGGAGCACTGCAATGGTTGGCGGTCACTGGACCAAAGGCTTCAACAGTACTTAGTGAAATGGTCCTCATCTAAACCTCAGCTGGAAATTTAAGTCCCCTCGTCCTTGCAGCTCTAGAGCAATTTGTCCCATGACAATTTCATCATCACAATCAACAGATATTCAGAATATTTCTACAAGTAATAAGGCTAACTCTGACTCTCAAAAAATATTTCAATGTCATGCTCACGAGGCTTACTTTTACTGAGACACTGTGTTTTCTTTGAGGCTGTGTTTTTTCTAGAAATATCATATTCTACAGTATAAAAATGCTTTGTCATACAAAGATACAGATTTTTTTCCTGCAAAATTTTTCAGGACTGCATTTTGAAACCTGTACTCAAGTACAAAAATGCTTTAAGTATCAGCAACACACAGTACAAAGGTTATACATGAGCAGATTTCGAAGGTAACACTGCAAGGCACTGGAACAGCACTAGGAGAGAATCATCAATTGACACATCTTGTTTTCCATGAGTTATCTTTATTTTAAATCAGTGGTCAGCTCCCACTCTAGATTCCCTGTTAACCTCAATGCACAGACAACTCTGCTGCTTATGTAGCAGCAACCAGACTAATAGAATTAGTCTACTAAAGTAAACCAAAATCACAGAGTCTAGCATATTCTGCTCGGCTAGCAAAATATAACAGTTCAATAGCTTTAAAAAATTTAGTAATAGCTTTTCCTTACACCATAGTTACAAATCATGAGAACCACTGCACGGTAACGTATTCACACACATAGCTTTTTGTTTTATTTTCCCAAGGTTTAGGGGGTCACTGCCTCACACAAAGGCATATTATCATGCAACAATCCACTGCAGATCACTTCTCAGAGGCAGAATCTCCTAGCTCCTACTGAGTTTTCAATGTGCTTAACATCTAATTTAGGAAAGAAAAACATAATCTGACATACCAATGTCTGCCTTATGTCATGACACCACATTTTTCAGCTTGTAAAAAAAGGTTTTAGTGGTCTGAGGTACTGTTTGTTTTTCTCTGGTCCCCCAGAATACATTAGCAAACAATCTCAGCAAATTATCTGGATTATCCAAACAGTATTTTTGCAGATTTTCACATGTCACAAAAATTTATTCTAAAATGCTTTTTTTCCCCCCCTTTTTAAAAAGTGCTACAATACAAAATTTAAGATTCAGTATAACAGCTGCTCAAGTTTGTCATTACTGTGTATGCAGACTCCTAGTGCAGCTCACCCTGGCTATATGCACTATTCACAACTTTAGAAATAAGATGCTTATCTGTGCTGAGAAAACTAAGAACTACCTAAACATGACAACTTCACTCATGACAATCAACTGTAAAGGACTATTTGTTTGATTTATGCTGAGTTAAGTTTGTAACAGTTTTGAAAAGTTTAATCATATGTTAAATTATGCTTTGTAGCCTGACTGCCAACAGGGAACATTTTCATCTGCAATGGTAATGAAGCATTTATGAAAGGTGTCAAAGACAATTAAAAAGTTGAAGGACTTCAAATGCATTCGTGTGACACAGTGGTTCACATTGCATTACTGGGAATTAAATTAATAAACATCACACAACAAACTTAAGCAATCTCTTCATCACTACATTGAAAAGAAAACTGTCACCAATGGATGGTTTTCTAATCATGAAGGAGTAGAAAATTTAAAAAATGTTACAAAACCCAATTTGGATGAAAAGTGTGATTTGGATGAAAATGGAAAGTACCTTAAATTCTGGAACAAGCTGAGGTGGGATACAGTCCCTTTGTATCTTGCCCCTCCCCCATCTAATATATACAACATAGCCCAATAATTTTATGCTTAGTTACATACTCTATGCCCATGCTGAACAACATGCAAAACAAAAGCTAACTTAATTTAGCTGATTTACAGTTCCCTATGATAGACCAAGAAAGTCCCTGTTTTATTCAAAGGGTCTAGGAAATACCAGAAGCCAAAACAGCGCTAAGCAATGTTAGAGCACTAAAAGAGAATACAACACAAGGGAAGGATTTAGCACCTAAACTCTTGCTGAAGGATCAATTATACTTCAAATAGCAATGGAAGGAAGCTGGTGGAGACAAGGGAAACTGCCAAACCTTACAATCCTAGGTAATGTCATCTGTTAACAACAGTTAACTTCTATACTCTAAACTTTCAAAAATGTTAAGGAGAAAAAGGACCCTTTCTTCAGGGAGTTCTTTACAGGGAGATAAATACACAGAGCAAGGCAAACAAACCATACTTTTACAGCAAAAGATTACAAAGTGTCATCGCAGCATTAAGTTTCTAGCAGACCTGCTCTAAGGGATAGCTTATTTCTCCTAAATGAGCAGACAAGAGCATTAGCCAAATCGGCAAAAGTTTATGTAGATACAAAATACACAAGACAGTACTAATAGAGCAATACTGTATGTAGCACCTTTCAAAGCATGTATTGTTTATGTTAAGGGAAGGAAAAAAAACAATAGGAACTGAGTTACTCTAAGCGAACTCATTAGTATCTTCCTAAGTGAGATTTAGAAAAGCAATTCCCACAAGTTCATTTTATGCAGACCATTTATAATAAGTTCCCTCTACAGACCACCCACTGCTACTTCCTCAATGATGATTCTCAGTGCTGTTTTATAATTCTCCGGAAAAGGCTCCATACGGTATAAATACAACTGTTTGAGAATTACTGTTCTGTGTAGCACCAGCGTAATTTCCAGTCCTCTTTTCATCCCATCACCCCCACGTTAAACTTAACACAACTGTAGCTGACGAGCACGATTCTGAAGAGTTAAAAGTACAGTTGTCATAGCAATATCTGACTTCTAGAGAGGAAAGAGCACTGACTTTCAAAACTAAAAGCTCAATTACTCTAACCAGAAATTGCCATCCATGCTTTCAAATAAAGGCTTGACCTATTCGGTTTTTAATCGCAAACAGAGGAAAGCAACAAACCAGAACCATGGAAACACTTTATGAAAAGCTGTTTATTTTTTACTACTGCTACTGAGAAAAAAAAAGTTATAAAGATTAAAGGACAGAAAATCCATTTATGTATGAACAGACTGTCAGTATTGCTTTTGATTAGATTTTCTGTATCACAATCAAAACCAGGCAGATAACCTGTGTTTTAACCCCAGGGATTTACACAGCAGTGAAAAAATTAAAACCTGGGAGGAGAAGGACACTGTTCTGGTTTAATTCCTCAGTGATGAATGAAGATGGGGGAGGGGGGGGAAAAAAAAAAAATAAAGGACTGCACTTGGCCTACTGGGATGATGTAAGTTGTCTAACAGCACAAACAAGGCTGCTAAGAGATTTCTTAAGGCTTCTAAATTACCTCGTGAACTCTGACTACCTGTAGCCTTAAAGGGAAAACTAATAACCAACCAACCAAGTTTCACATGTGATCAGATCTGCATTGTTATGTTCCACCTGCACCTTCAGACAAAGACGACTTAACTGTGCACTTCAATGCATGTTCCTAAACACCAGGGACAATCTGTGTAAAATATAACTCCATAATTAAAAAGTTCTTCAGTCCTTGTTCTGAAGACACTCAAAGGACAACAATCTCCACCTTCTCTCTTTTTTTTTTAATCCAGTACTCTTACTAAAGTGGATGTATAACTAAAGGCAAAAGTTCTACAGCAGCCAGAATCAGTCTAAAACAATATTATAATTCCTTTTTTAATTTCTGGTCATAAACTGGAACATAAAATGCACCAAATTCCTACCACATGCATACAGTCAAAAATCGCTTGGTACTTAATATTACATTTGACACTTGAGTATGGCATGCATGATAAAAAGGTATACCAACACAGTGTTTTTCAGACTTTGTATTTTTAGTAATATCCTGGATGTAGCCACTTTAATAACCAGCAACAGCCAAGGCAAACTAAGTGACTGAGTAACAGCATTCCTACCTAGTTCAGAGTCAGTCTTCCTCAAGATACTAACTGAGAGGGGTAATCAGTCTGAATAAATTATACTAGATTACTTGATTTGTTGCTTAAGTGAGGCAGAGAAGTTAAAGAAAGATGGATGCAGTAGTTAGAAGAGAAATGAAGGCCAGAAACAGCAGGGCAGAGGAAACAGATTTCTCAGTAAGAAACATAATCATGGCATCCTGTCCCAACAACAGAACTTCTTTTCAATAAAGAGTTTATTATGCAGTGTTCGCCTGTAATCTAAACGTCCCATTGTTATCTATGAGAGAGCCTCCAGGGCCTAAAGAGAGAAGAGAGGGTAGGACTGTTTCAACCTAGGCCCTGGCTCACGATTAAAGATGGAACCTGGCGCTCTCCACAAGGCTGGTCCACCAGGTCAGGACCACAGCACGGTCCGGGTGTGTGCGGGGGAGCAGGGCACGTATCTGAGCAGGGAAGGACACGGATCTCTAGCAGCCCAGAGCCCCCTCCCGAGCCATCCCAACGAAAGCACGAAAGAACTGCCCTTCCAAAACTTGGGTGACAGAACAATGAAAAATTGAAGGCAAAACACACGCACCCAGAGACTAATGTCAGAGGGAGGCTCTGCTATTCCCACATTAAGAGATCCCCGCGCCCGGACCGCCCCCCCC
>NW_020799101.1:28057895-28083638 GCF_003259725.1 Athene cunicularia | reverse complement strand
GGAGAGGGGCGGGGGAGCCGGGAGCCGGGGGCCGGGAGGCCGCCGCCGCGTGTGTCGCAGCCGCCTCGCACCCTTTGCGCGCAGGGCTCAGTGAAGGGCCTGGCCTGCGCCGACGCCCTGGTGTTTGAAAGTGCGGCCGCGCTTCGGTGGTGAATGTTTCCCGCGCGTGGTTTGCAGAAGCGAGAGGGGCTTTGTTCACGCGCGCGAAGCTCAAAATGCTTGGCACGCTGAGCAGGTGTGCCAAACCTCTCAAAATGCACGGGACGAGCAGAACACTTGTCTGCTGCCATCCCTGACCTTTATTCATAACCAATAGCTTTCCTGCTGTCCTGCGCCTCTCTCCGTCGTTTCTGTGAGAGATGGGCTTCGCAGCACCGGCCCTTCACCACGTGCGTTTTTACAAGCATGTGTGAAACAGGCTATGCAGTTACACAGTGCTAAAAATTAAGCAGTTTATAGTATGCCTTTGATTTATGTGCAGCTATGTGAGCAAGATTGATGACTGCTTTTCATTCAGAATAGGAAATAGAGCCATTAAAAGCCCCTTTGTCTGATGACAGTGGAAAGCATCAGCATCCACAGACTAAACCAAATATAAGCATGGAGGATAGGGAGTCCATGCCTGAGACTGCATTTCTCAGTGAATCAAAGCTGAAACAGCCTCAGGGTGGGGTTTTATGAACAGCATAAACCCATGTAAGCGTGTGCTGTTGCTGAGAGCTGGTGGCAGGTGTGGACATTAGCACTCCCATGGGTGTACAGTCAGACAGACGAGGGCATTGATCCAGCTGCAAATTAATCCTGCAACAAATGATTGGTTTCCATTTGAGTCAGCTCCACGATCCAGCCAAGTTCATGGTGACACAAGCCTTAGTGGACAGGACCACTGCTTGCCACAGTAGCGCCATGGATTTAGACAGGACTAAGCCGATCAGGAAACTACACCTTGAGAAGTGCTATTTACGCAGCCTCGAGATAAGAGAAGAAAAAGCTTTGAGCTCCGTACTGCTTAGAACTGTGCTTTGCAATGTGGAAACAGAAATTGTCTCTTGGAAATTGTTCTTAGGACAGCTGCGGAAAGAGGCCTTTCAATATGCATTTTGTAAATAATTTGAAAACCTGTTCTTTAAACAATTTTCATGTATGCAGTCTGTTTCTGTCTTGACACAGACACATGCAGCACTATCTAAAGTACTGTCTTACTACTCAGGTCAAGAGAAGTAAAAATACTTGAAAGACACTGAGAAAGCATATGTGACTTCTGATTAAACACCAACCTTGTCATGCTGAAGGGGCAAAGACAAGTCTTACCAGAAATAGATTTCTGGGGGTTCACTTGCATGCATTAGCGTCCTGTTCTGCGCAGTCTGGGCTCAGTACCATACTACCACTCCACCTAGCAAACATCTGTTTTTCTGGAAAAACTAAAATCAGTGACAGAATGAACTTTTTTTAAAAAAAAAAAGTTTATTATTTGTTGTTAATACATTTGTGTAGGACCAAAGAACCTAAGTCAAAGGGTTGAGAAAAGGCTTCACAAGAATAAAGAGACAATTCCCTCCTCCAGGGGACAGATAGGTAGTCTGGCTGACTGGAGTGATTTGGGCAGGATGGCCACCTCAGGCACATCTACAAAAACAGTTCCACTGTTCCAATGTGACTGTGTTCAGTCATGTTTTGGATGTCACAGAGGTTCATGACGGACATACTCCAAAACAACAGCAGTACTGTGGCTCTAAAGGTGCTCTGCACCAAATGTTACCAAAACTGCAAAGCAGCAATACTATCCATGATACTAATCTTTTGTCCTGCCCTGATCAACTTATCCCCGCTCCATGTCTTGCCCTACTTTTGTCCCCATGCTCCTCCCTGCTGGCAGAGCAATGCTTGTGCTGCACGCTGTTTCTGCTTCAGTGGCTGAGAGACAGATCATGTATGCCGTGGGGACATCCTAGCTAGTAGGTGGGAGAAGAGCACTACCTCTTCTCTGTGCTCTTTTATCAGGACTCGGTTTAATAAGCCTGCTCTGAGGCTGCAGGATCATATTCAGCTCCTTTGACAGCTGAGCTCACCCCACCTAAGGAGTTTCCATCTTGGCTGTTTGCATACTCTCCTCTGTGTCTACATAACAGTAATAAACCAGGTCAATGAACTAAATATAACCCAGCAAGAATGAAACTACATGTTGTCACTGACACAGTCTGACAGCCCTTTGGTACCGTCACGTTCCTCCCCTCCTTTTCCACACATCTGGCTGTCTACACCAGCTCTGGTTTTCAGCAGGCCCTGATGCCAGTCAACCTATCTCACTAACAGAAGAGTTCCACAGGATAAAGGAAGGGAAAGCTGTTTTGACGGGTGCGTTGCATTGACTCCGATAAGCTGTATGGATGGCCCAGAGGAGGATACAGGAATTTGAAGCCAGAAGAAAGTGTTGGGGATCTCAAATTACATCTTGAGAAATTATTCCCTTTACCAACAAATCTCACTTTTTCTCCAGGACACATTCTGACTCAGCTACTCAATTTTTGTTTCATTTTCCCCTCCCTTTTTTCCTCTTTTTTTTCTTTTGGGCTGCCATTTTTTATTTTGTCTCATTTTTAGCTGCTAAACTCTTGAGGCCAGGATCATCACTGTTCTGAGTTTACAGAGCCATAAGTAGAAAGAGGGATCCTGTGCCAATCAGGGGAAAACTACTGCACCCTATTGTAACCCATACAATATGTAACCCATTACTATTGTAATCCATAGGTCTTCAGATTTTTTTTAAAACATCCCCTGCAAAGACCCAGAATGTCAGTAGATGGTGCTATATACACGTATTTGGGAATGCTTTTCAGCCCAGGTTTACCTAACCAATAACATTTCCTTTGTGTTTGTGATATCCCTGGAAACCTAGAAGCCACACAATTTAAGAAATATTTGGCTTTTATCAGGGAGTCACTGCAGAGATCTAAAGGCTTTCCACCCCATGGCATCATGTAATATAGTACTACCTGTACTGTGTGACTAATCATGGAGTGATGCAATGAATGCAAGCATTTGATGTATGCAAGTGCTGTAGTTCTGATATTTCAGTAGCTGATATATATTCTAAAAAAGTGTGAGGAACTATTCTTCATGCACTTTCCTCTTTTGAGAAGTCTCTCGACTTCCCTCTCTAAACGTAATTGCTCTCAGTTTCCTTCAAACAACCTCATGTATTGTTCATGTGGAGCTCAAATACAACATCTTGCAGACAAACTGCAGTCATCATGAGCAGCTTTCCTGTATCTCGGTGCCAGATTAATTCCTCCTTTCGTTTCATCTTTGAGATGAAAATATTTTATTCCCTTACATACTTCATTTAAATTTTCTCTACTGCTGCTAACTGAAACTGTATTAAGGAACCATATCATTAAATCTATATTGCAAGGCTTTTTTGTGGCAGGGCAGATAATTACATTTTTAAAAGATTAATCAATATTTACCTTTTATTTCTGTGGAAAACTAGGGCTTTTAAATTTATTTTCAGAAGATTAAGGCTGAAAGAGAAAAAGGTTTCAAAATCCTATTATAAAACCAGTCTGAAAAGCTCAATTAGCAATAGAGGGTTTTTACCTGTTATGGAGATAGATCACTTTACAGCAAAAAATGACTGTTGAACTGATCATATTCCTTTAGGAACACAAAGAGGATGTGAGCTGTAGGATTAAAACAACAGAGACAGGAAAAAATACATCATAATCTAGAGAAGAAGGCAAAATATAGCTTAGTACAGTATATACCTAGTAACTTCTAGCCACTCTGAAGAACAATAATTTCCATCAGAAAAAAAAAAAAAAATCTGTTTCTCAGTGTGGAAGAGACTTCTGTGAATTCCAAAGCATAATGGGGCCATATGCAAATAATAAGGATGTGTGGGTTTATATTCAGACTGCAGGGACCCTGAAAAGGCTCACTCTGCAGTTTTAAAAATCCTGGCCTCCTTCTGCCAGATGCTGACTATACGTATGCATATACATTATAATGCAATTCAGCACACTTCTTCCCTAGGAAAGAATCAGATTTTTTTTCTTTTTGCCTTTTTAAAATTAATTTACATGGCATCATAGACACATTCTGCCTTTGTCTGCCATGAATGACTTCATGCCTGTATACAGCTATACCAATGCAGAAAGTTGAACTATCTAAAGCCTCATTTTTCACCAGTCCCATGAACTAATGCCAAGAAGCTGTAAGAAGAAGAATATATTATCCAGTAAGCAGAGGTAAAAATCACTTATTCTGAGCTCTGAACCTTTTAAAGTTTTTTTCCTTTGGATTGCATACTGTTGTTAATGTAATCATCTTAGTGCTATAACAGATAGTAGGCAATCATTGCTCTACACAAATACTTCATTGCAAATGGGTGCACAAGGAGCCTGTATCTCCCATAGTTCCTATAGGATCGACTAGGAAAGAGCCTGTAAAGAAGCTCTCTCCTTCCCTGGTACACAGGGGTGCATGGAAATGTTTATAAATAATGTCACAGACTGATCAGCATTTCAGCTGCCTACTCTGTATTTAAAGCCATTGAACTCATCTCTTCTCCTAAACTCCAGTCCCTTCTCCTTTATAAACCAGCCGAAACATGGAGCACTTCAGAGAATATTCTGAGAACCATTTTTATCACTCTTCTCTATTGTTAGTATGTCTGTCTTTATGAGAAAGCCAGAATTTCTGACCTCATCTTTGCTCCAGGCTAAGGGTTTTACTTGCACCAAGTACTGGCACAAAATGCATTAAATTATTGTACCAGGTTTTATTATTATAACAGAAACAAAAAACCCTTTTTGTTGACATCACAGCTGAAACCAGGGAGATTCTTTTCCCATGTTGCTTCTGTTTTTAAAATTATCAATAATTTTTAAAACAAAATCTGCCCAGTTTAAACCCTGGGTTGTGGAGGGCAATAGGAATGCTTTCGATAGCAGCCTCACAGTGGAGTTTTAACTCTATCAATCAGTAACTGCAATGGTAGGAGCATTATGGGAGACTTCTCCAAAGCAATTTTATTACTCTTTTCACGTCAGATGTTGACGGGTCTGAGGTAAAAATACCAGAAGGCCATTTACAGTAGTGCTTTCATCAGGGCTAGCACTGATGAGTCTTGTCAGGGCTAGGGAATAATAAAATAGATTCGGAAAAAAACTCAGTATAAATAAGGCCTTGTTGATGAAAGTGTGATCAAGAAGGATAAAAAGCAGATTTGCTAACACTGACCTCATACACGTCATTCCTCAAAGGGCAGCTCTGCCCCAGCGGGCAGCACCACGTGGGGCAGACAAAGCAGCTCTTGTCATGTCTTGTCACTGGTACAATAATGGGTATCAGGAAGGACTGCACAATGCTGCTTATTTTGCCAGAACAGACTGAATGACACTTTCTGCCTAATTCAGTAGATACCTATTGTTGGGGACTATTAGTCATTACTCTTTGTCTTCTGCACCCTGTTATCTTATTTCCTTTTCTCCTAATACTTTTTGGTTTGCTTTTCCATTATTTTCCCCTCTGTTTTAATATTTAACATATTTCCTTCCTAATCTCTCATTCCCCTACCAACCTGTCTCTTCTTTTCTCTTAGTCAGACCACCCCCTTCTGTGCCCTGATTTCCTTTGGTCTTGCCTGAGGGCAACTGTCCTCTCCAGCTCATTGCAAAATGACACCTCTGCCCCCACTCCCCAGCCCTCAGGTCCTCTCTGTAATCAGTCCCAGCTCGTTCTATTTTTGTCTCTTCTTACTCTCAGTTTTAGATTCAGTCTTCTTTTCTCCTAATGTGCTCCTCATTGGCTTCTTCCTTACTTCAATTTCGTTTTTGCCCTTTTTCATGCCTGGCAGGTAGCCACACTCCTCAGAGTTCTCCCCTGAAAACCCTGGATGTCTCCTAGCACATCCTACGGATGCCAGTAGTATTAGAGCATCACCTGCAGCATGAGAGAATGTGATGACCACTGACCTGGTCTGCTTGAGGCAACATTCACAAGCTTGCCAAATAACAGACAGGTGTCCTTTGTCTTCCTACACATATCAGGTGGGCCTTACCTGATCAACATCCTAAAGACTTTCTGACCAAAGGGATCTCATTCAAAATTATCAAAGATAAGCCAAGAAAAAAAAAGAAAAAAAGGAAAACCCCATGTTATTTCTGATACATGTTTACCAGAGAAAAAAATGAGTTTGATAGATGCCATCAACCAGTATTAAAACAACAATCAGCTGAGGCATTATTTAATGGCCAGGGGCAGCTCTTCAAACATGGTGATGTCTGACTCAAAACCAAAGCTGCTTCCATCTCCAGCTGAATCTGTTGTGACACTCAAATTACAGCACAGCTGCATAGGAGCAGCCACACTGACACATCCTCTGTTTCATTCAGTCTCAAATGCCTGCTTGCCCAGTGGTCCAGCCAAAAAAAAAAAAAAAGCATCCAAATGTGTTCCTTCCTATATAGTATCTTCAGAAGCAGAGGCCTTAGGACTGACTTGAGGGCTAGTCAAAAAAAAAAAAAAATCAGGCCACGTAGACATTGACTGGCCAAGCATATCACCCTCTTGGTTCTTCTTTCCTAGCTTAACAGCTATGGAGATGCAGATGCTTGTTAATTTTAAATTGTGTTGGATAGCCAGCTGCGGTAAGAAGCACGGGTTAAGATGCAGCCGCACAGAGCACTCACTGTTAAGCTTCACTGCAGTTTTACTTCCAGACGTCTGCTTTTGCGTTAACATCTCCTGAGACAGTTTGACTTGACTGATGGTGGTCCGTGCAAAACAGCCAAGATGTGCAGGGTGATCGTAATAGTTGCACTGAATAACTGATTCTCGCAATGTGGCTGCCAGCACTTGAGCTGCAGCCCATTTCCAGACAGGCCTGTTCTGTCTGGTTCATCACACCGTCTCTCTGGATCTGCAGATGCCTAATGTGAAACAACCATAGAGCACAGTTTGGGTTAAGCCCACCAAAGGCTATGCTGCTGCTGGAGGGGAAGTCGTGCTCCCCCCATGCTCCTACTCCATCTATCCCAGCGCTCCCTCAGTGCAGCCCCAGGGGCAGACAGATGAGGGAACTGACCCAATTTACCTGCTTTTCTTGCAGGATCAGTTTCCAGCCAGCTCACTTGAGCCAGCGCAATAGGAACATAGAGTATGAGGGGTAACACCCCACTTCTCAGCAGGAGTGCACTTTTACATTGGCTTAAACCAATCGGGAAACCTCCTTTGGCATTACTAATGGATTATTTCAACCTGCACTTCATTGAGGATGAGCCCACAGGTACGTTACAATAAAGCACCCTGCTATGAAAACCCAGTGGGTACACCAGGAAAAATTCATGTGGCTCCTCTATGGTGCTTTAGCATAGTGTGGTGGTTGCATTGATAGGCAGGACATGTCATCGGGCAAACACACTGAGCCTGTCTCAGCACCAGTTCAGCTAGGAGAGCTTGCATCACAACGGAGGTCTGCACAAAGCATGCATGGCTGCAGATAACAAAAGCACTTGTCCATCAGCCTCTAGCCAGCACAACTTTATGATGCTGACCAGGCCAGGCTATAATCTGGAATGAAGGCTAATGGAATAGCATTAGGATCTCCATTAGCACTTTATTGAGTTGCAGTAGTCCTGTGGTCAAGGCAAAGACGATACTATGAGAGGTTATATCTTTGTAGGCAGAAATTAGAACTGTAATTCTGTATTTGAGAGCAAACAAGCTTTGTGTTGCAATGTGGGGAACTGAAGCGTTCAGTATTTGAGACACTGACCTGTACTGCATGTGGTTAGAAAGAGAGATACTTGTGATGCTCGTGAGCAGGTCCAGGATCAGCTCTTCAGAGATCAGAGCACTGTTACAGGATCAGGTCTTCAGAGAAGAACCAAGCAGTGCTAGGGATGCTTTTTGTCCCAGCTGGTCAATCTGTGGTGGAAGGAAGAAAGAAAAGCACTGGTGCTTTTATTTTTTCTTTTTCCACAATTGTGCTTTTTGACTTACAGATTTTTGCATCTGAGTGGGTGAATCTGATGTTGAACAGGTGATCCAGCCTCACTCAGAATTCTACATGTGGCCAAAGGGAATGTTGGGTCACGTGGGTGGCTCTGTGAACAGGAACTGAGAAATGGGAGCCAGCCTAGGAAATGCTTCCAGTGCTTCCACTGGGATTAAGCTCTCTCCTTCTCAAGGTACAAGAACAAATCCAGAACATTAGTTTGGTTATCAGGTGTGTTATCATAACTTCTGTGTTCAGATCTGTCCACAATTATCAGAGCAACTGTAAGGCCAAATCCTGCTGACACAAGGAATAACATGGCACCAAAAATTCTTCTATCAGGGCAGTGTTTAACTCCGTACAATAGGCAGGGGGTTCGGTGTCCTGTTCATTGCTGCCGAGTTCCCAGGCCTCCCTGTTAGCTCTCTGCCCCTGTGGTAGACACTGTAAAAGTTCACAAAGCAATACATACCAGGAGCAGAGCAGGGACCTGTGAGGCATCCTCATCCAGGCCATGGAAAAAAGGGGATAAATTCAGACCCTCTTCCAGAGTGGGTTCCTCGCACTTTGTGCACTAGGGCTTTGGCGCTGAAAGACAGCTTTGGCGCTGAAAGTATAAGGACCTGCAGAATGGAGCTACAAAAGACACACAGATGCTTAATAATCTTTACTTTTGAGAATTACTTCAGGGAGATTACTCACATGAGCGAGACAGTCAGAAATGCACCTCCTTCCACTCAGCTCTTCTGCTAGTGCAAATCAGTGTTTTTCCATTAAAGTCAATGGAGCTTTGCTGATTACATGAAGTCAAGATCATTATGTACAATTTACTGGCTGTAGTCATTTAATAATAGTCTACAATGGGAAATCTTTCACCTCTGATTCTTTTATAAAACACAAAGAACCCATACAGTTTCAGATCCTTATATTTTGCTCCAGTCCCACCTTCTCAAAAAAATTCCTTTTGTTATTTCTTACTTGAGGGGGCAGCTATGACTAAGTGGCTGAACAAAACCTTCAGATTTACCAAACCTGCAATGCAGTTCATTTTCCACCATTTAAGATAATGCTATTCTTTGAATTTGCATTTTGAAATCTCCCCACCCAGAGAATCAGTGCTTTGGGACAATGGTAGGCACCAGTGCAAAGCCCAATTGCAAATGCACCACATAAAAGCTTCAGGTTAAATTTTGCCTTTCACATCTCATAGAAAAAGAGTTTCTTTGCTCTATTTCTTATTTTACATCTCCATATAATCACCCAAGGGTAGCACCAAAGACCAAGGAGTTCCAGCAATATATCCTGGCAATGGAGTTCCATTCCAGTCTGGGCTGACCTTTCTTAGCTCTGGACTTCATGTAATCTTGTCTCCCAGTCATACAGTCACAAAATCAGCTCTGAGCCACCTACAGCTAAAACTTTCGCTTACTCATGACTACTTTATCTTAGAAGGTATGTTAATTTCTGTCCCATAAAACACCTCAGTGTGCTGTAGTGGTACAATACTGTATCAAATCCTGCAAGGACAACAGAGTTGAGTTACGCCAAGTTGGTTCCTGTGGGACAAGCTTATGGGAAAGGACAGCAAAAAGTGTCATAGTGGTAATTCATTAGGTGATGCTTTTCCCTCTGCAATGATTCTGAACCAATGTCCTAAGGGACACAGGGCTCTGACTTCCATATGAATCATAAAATACTTTGGCTGCTCGTGTGTGACATCAGTAATCGTTGTGATGAGCTAAAGCAAATAACAAGAGTAAGAAAGGTTTGATCAAGTTCAGTAAGGCACTCTGTTAAATCTAAACTTTTTCAGGTCAAGTCTCCTCCTAGCCTTCTAGAAATTCTTCTAACCTCCTCCTCTTTGGGTCACCTGCAGCTCACATCTGGTTCTGAACCTAAAACACATCAATGCTGAGATTTATTTTAAGAAAGTGCAATGTCACAGCTTAGTCTGAAGCGATGCTGGCGATTGATACACATTGGGCAACAAGGCTATCATGTAGGGCTCCACAGTAAGATAACAGCATGCCCCACAGTTTGACAGTTGGTTAAATGATACTTACAGAATTTGTGAATGCCACCTACAATGAAATTTATAGCTATTTCATTGTTTTCATATTTCCCCTCTTTTGTACATTTCTGAGACACTGTTTTATAAATATTAATAGAATATTAGAGAATCACTTAATTTGTTCTAATTCTGAGCATTTTTATTTTGGATGAAGTACCAAATATTTGGGGCTTAATTTATTGACAATAAAAGTGAGATACCAATTTCTTAATACTAATTTTTAGATATATTCAAGAAAGGGAATAAGTGAACTAGGCAACTGCCAAAGCAGGGACACCTGGGCTGAATAACAATCAGGATTTTATGACACATTTGGAATGGAAACATAGTAAAAGATAAAGCGGGATATGGAAGTGGGATAAAAATACCCACTGATCATTGATTATTATTATTCTATACGTGTTTGATGTATTTATTTGATAAAATGATTGGCTGTTCTTTACAGAAATAGACACTAGACCTAATCCCACTGGATTCCTGAATGTATTTTGTATAATTTTAATAAGATGAAAATCAAGACTAACATATGAACTGTACTGTATGTAAGAAACTGACTGAAGAGGAGTCTTCTGTCAGGAGAAAGGGGAATTATTTCCTAGATTCACTCTGGGAACAATCTTATTTAATCTTCTCATTAATGACCTTGGAAAAAAAAATAGGAAGTAAATGAGCTAATGAAATCTGCTGACAACACAAAATTGGAAGGTACTACTGATACGGAAGAGGACTGGAGTATCATGCAGGAAGACCTTCATGACCTTGACGACTGCAGTAACAGAAATAGAATAGAATTTTGTAGTGAATAATGCAAAGTGATCTTAGGGGCCAAAAGAAATTTCTATAAACATGAGGAAAGAGCAGAGAAGGAGAAAGAAGGAGATCTGTAAGTCACATGATATATATCAGACTTTAAGAGAAGAAGGCACAGGATCCTGTGATGCAGAGAAAGCAGTGTATTAATATCTTCAAAACGTGATAAGACCTGGTGAAACATGTTCAGAAAATATAGATTCAAACTGGACCAGGTATCAAGAGATGATGCTAGGACAATTAAGGGGATGAAGAAGGCCATTTTACCAGAATATTTTTGTGTGAACAAATAAAAGAATATAACATCAGGGGACAAAAAAAAAAGGGAAAGGGAAGGCTGTTCAAAGTACAGAACAGTACAGGTATAGAAAAATGCCCAAGAATATACTTAGGCTGGAATTAAAATACGGCTTAAAAACATCAAAGAAGGATTCTGGAACATCACCTCCATCCTAGTAGTAGAAAGGAAAAAATTAACTAATTTTAAGGTGAACTTGCTACATTTGGGAATAAAAAGTGGAGGGCTACATGGCTTGATAGCTGGCAATAGCAAGTCGTTGGAATGAATGCCCCACCGGGTGGCATCAGGTTCTGCATTCCCTGTCAGCCAGATTTGCATACAAAAAATGATGTCCAAACTTTCACATGCACAGCATGGAGTCCTGACCTGTACCATGTCTGCTTACTGCAGGTTTGGAGCTCTGTGATCAGACTCACAGACATTTCAGGTGCTGTGGAATATCCTATGGCCAGAAATTGGGTAAGGGGAATTCTGTGTTCCTTTGGCTGTGGCAGAAGCAATGCACAAGACCAAACAATTCCCATGTGAGAAATGAACAAAATAGCTTTGACCTGTTCAGCGAGTCCACTCTGCAAGCCCTGGCAATGGCAGTAGTGCTGTATTTGCAGCAGGAATTGGTTTTTATAGAAGTAGTTTACAGAGACTCCTCTCTCACTTCCCAGACTGTGAGTATGTGGAAATATTTCTTGGCATCTCATCATTGGAGTTTAGGATGAGAAAAACACATTCACCTCTGATCAAAGACAGTGATCAAGAGATGATTTCTGGAGGAAGTAAATTAAACACACAGTCATGTTATGCCATAAAAATAAATAAAGAATTCTTCTGACAACTGAATCTGATTCTTCAAAAACCCAACCAGTCTTATTAAAGAGAAGTACTAAACAGACAAGTAACATGAGTAAGGCATGTGTTAGATGTGGAAATGTTCATGTTATAATCTCTAAGAGTTGAATCTACGAAGTGCAAAGTGAGCTGGATGTGATGATACATCATCACCACGATGATACAGACATCATCATGTCTGATTTCTAGATGTCAGCTCTAATCACTAACTAGTGACTTCTTCATACAGAACATTTGTAGTTTTGGAGGCAGAAACCAGGCAAACAAGACCCTAACCAGTAACCAGTGTCCTTCAAGATGTGAAGTTCTGCTGTGCATTTGGTGTGAGGGTGGCTGTGTGTTAAAGCACTTGAGAGGGTGATGCTTGTATGTTGGCAGCATCAAAGGATGAGTCTTGGCTGTCAGGCCAGGCTGACACACAGGAGTATCAGTGAAACCCATAACCTGCAGCCTAAATGGAGACTGGAGCCCACAGACCTGGTTAGGCACTAACATGTGAATTAGAACCATAACTAAATGAGAGAGAAGTGAATTCAGGCTTCTTCCACAATGTGTGGATCTTCTAATGTTTTTTCTTATGGTTTTGTATAAAAAATGGAGGAGACTCACCCGTTTTCTAATTCATATGGCAATAAGACTGGGCTGTCCAGTGTTTGTGCTGAATGCAGTGCTGCCAGTGCACGCTAGTCACATTCAGAGTACCCTTATTACACTGGGCCACCAGGGAGACTCAGTCAGGAGAGCCCAGTTTCTGCCTTACAAACGGACCTTGATGTCAGTGCTGTTTCTGAACAGCATCCACAAAAATGAAGTGTGCTTCTTTGCACACATGGGACACAAAGGGGTGGTACGTGGGTGCTGATCCAAAAAAGGTCATAATAGATATAAATGGCTACATGATGAACCAACAGCATTTATCATTGAATTTTGTGCATTTAAAAAGTAAGCTCTATTATGTTAAATTAATAATGCATATTTAAAATGATCTTTTGATTAAAAGAATCATGGCTGCATTTCTCGTATATATTGAGGCCCATCACATTTCAGTCTGGACAATCTTTGTTGTCTAAAGCTGGAAATCTGTGATGCATGCTCTGAAATATGCATAATGCTGGCAAGATATTTATCTTCATCTACTGTACACCCGGAGCATTCCCTTGCTGACGTTAACATCACACCATACTATTCTAATGATTCCAGTCACTAATGAACTTGTAAAAAGCATTTCTAACTTCCACTGATTTTAATGGACCTCCCCCTGATTATGCCTGGATTACATCAATCCTGACAAAAAAACCTCCAACTTTATACATGCTTAGCACATGCATGCACTGGTTAAATTCCAAATACACTTCAGGTGAGCTATTTTGAATGTTGCTCTTGTTTTCTAACTACTCTGCATTAAACTCGTAATTTTCTTTTCCACTCAAAACACCACAAGATGCAATTCATTTGGAATGCTAACAGAAAGCTGAAGTTGAGCAAAGTTTGTCTCCCTAACTAAACGAACAAAGCAAAATCCAAACTGTAGAAGTGCTGACCCTTGGATCTTCAAAGCACTGTGACGTGCTGTACACGGAGCATGCTTGCCTACACCCTTAGGAATACTATGGCATGGCAGGACTCCCAGTCTCTGAAAAGCTTGTAGTCAGGACTTCAGAATCTGAGGAATTCAGTTAATTCATATCACGGATCTTCATGGGGGAAGGGTGGCCAGAACACTGCTAAAAGGAGTGAAGAGAGGAAGCAGGAGCTGGAGTCAGGCATGCACACTGTCTGATGTAGTGTAACTCCAAGTTTCACTGAAGTTAAACATTAAAATGGCTTTGTGTGGCATTATCAGCAGCTGAAATTTGATGGACCATATTTCACCACTTCTGTATATATGTACAGGAGTCAGAGTACTGAAGAATAAGGTATTTAAAGTATGTACATGACAAGAAGATGAGATGCAAGTGATCATCAGGCTTTCCAGACTTTTGACTGAGATTTGCCAGCAGAGACATGTATGACTATGTCTGAATCATTCACTACCTACCACACACAAACATCCAGTGTTCTCATCTATGTTACATATATTGCAAGTGTACATACAGGCTGTGTAATATATGGACAGAGAATGTCCAATTCTTCCTGGAAGAGCCGGACTTACTGTACAAGATGTATGTAATACAATAGCCTGGCGTTGCCTGGAAATGCATGGAGCAACACGCAGGAGCGCAGTGGCTGTCATGAACATGAAGTAAGTTTAGCTCCTCCACAGACACCCTGCATACCATATACTGAACTACCAAGACCAAGGCTATTCTCAGAAACATCTGAAACATTTCAGACATCGTGCCTTCCTAAACAAGCAAAAAAATAACCTTTCCCCAAATAAGTGAGAAGTGTAAATTCCTAAATTCCCTGCCTGGGGAGGCAGAGTTGAACACTAGTGGGAAAGAGGGGGAGCATTCATCCCAGCTTCTGCAGAAATCCCCTTCTCATCCCACATGTGAATTAGATTGTCCTTGCTAAGTTGTCGAACAGCACCCTCAGACGGTCCTACTTCACATATCTCTTCATCACAGACTTTTTTCTTTTCTTTTTAAGATCAGGAAAAGGAAATAAATCCTCATGGCAATGCTGTCAGTTTCTCAAGTCAGTGCTCAAGACTGCAGAGAACAACTTGAGGAGGTGAATTAAGTGTAATTCAACATTTCAGAAAAAGAAGCAGATTAAAACTGTCAAAAGATACTATATCAATATAATGTCTGATTATACCAAAGGCTACTTCTTGACTTCTTTTGATTTTCTGAACATGTAAATCCTTGTGATAGTTTTCTATACATTTTATAGCACAGAGATTTTCTTGATTTGACTATGAAGTCTTAACTGATGAGCCACACAATAACTTTCAGCTGTCTATGTTGATACACAGTGTTTTTTACACTATTTCTACAGCTTCAGTTTTCAGTATACATAAATTCATGCATCCCTAGCAGCTCCCCACACTGTAAGTACTTACCACTTTTGTGGAAGTTAACAGCTGAAACCAGATGCTTTAATGATTGCAAAAAAGAGGACAGTTTAAGCTTCTGACATTGAAAAAAAAAAGCATAAAATAACCCAGTATGGCAATTCCCCATCCAAAGAGTTGAACCTTGATTTCAAAGTAAAACTCCATGAGTGGAGTGAAACTGTTCAAATATCACAAGAGATTATTTCAAACTCTGACACATTGGCAAAATGTAGACAAGTTTATTCTTTCGACTATTTCTTCATAAGCATAAAGCTACATATTTTTAACAAAAAATCAAAAGGGGGGGGGGGTTTCCTTGTTTGCTCTATGTTTATTATAAAGACTAAAGCACACAAGAGGAGAATCGGAGCTAGCAGGGAGTGAAAAGGATGGTGATATTAGGAGGTGAAACTGAAGTAACAGATAAATGGAAGGATCAGAGGAAGCAGGTGAGCAATTTCTGCATGAAGGCTGGATGGGGGGAAAATGCTTTGGAGGTGAAGGGACACAGAAAGCAAGTCAAAGAGAGGGGAAACACTCAATTCTGTCATTTTCCTCTTTAAGGAAACAAAGACACAGCAGGACATTGGGGAACAAAATATTACTCTCTATGAAAATGACAAATTCTGATCTGAGAGTATTTTTAAATTCCTTTTGTATACAGCATGACTTGTATCTTCACTACCATTAAATGCATTTAATGTCAGTGATAGCAGACACTATGGCACCACAACACCCTTTCTATGCACTCTTTCACATTGTGCCCAATAGATGGAAAAGCAAGCCTGATAACATTATAGCCATTCCCCAAAATAGATTAAGTGAACTGCTTACTTCTATAAACTTCACTTTAATTTTCAGCCCCACAAAAGACATTGAAGAACTAGATTTACACTAGTTATGAACCATCTTTTTAAAAATATAACATAGGTGAAAACATTGAAACATTCATCACAGGTATATATATTCTATTCTATATTTATCTGGAGAGCTTCAAGTTTATAACAATGGAAAATGACCTCAGACTAATATCATAAAATAGCTAGAATATTCATCCCTCTCAAATGCTGATGCAAGGTTGATGAGATGCTTTATGATTATTTCAGGATTAAGCACCACAATAATAATCTCATTCCCACTGAGTGCTCCTACATATTCTCACCAAACCCATTCATCCTTTTTCCTTACTGTGATCCTATCCCTGTGGAAAGGAATAGCTCCATAAGCAAACAGTTTACTCTTTTCTACAGTAACTGTATATTTTATATACATAATACCTCCTTCCTTTGGTAAGAATTTAATTGAGTCCATATTACACTGAAACACGATGCAGTGTGGGGAAAGTGAGAACATCAAAACCAAGCAAATAACAAACCAGAAAGAACAGAATTTAATGGGCAACTTACAGCATCAAAAACTTGTTAGGAGAGAAAAATATAAGCTTTAAAAAGTTACTATTTTTTATTACCCCAATTTTGCCCTTTGGTAATTGAAGGTTTTCATCTCATAGCTCAGAAACTTGTTCATGTTCATATTAATACTGTAAAATGTGACTTACAAAAATCCTATGTTCTTGTTCATTAACCACTTTAAGAAGAAACTGAGAGGTTCTGTATTTGCACATGTAAGATGCTGATGATGATTTGCATATGTAAGATGCTGATGCAAAGAGAAATAACTCATCTTCCCAGTTTGCTATTACAGTGGAAAAACTGGTTATTAACACTATTTCTAAAAAAAAAAAAAAAAAAAAAAAAAGCAGGCAATTCCAGGTTCTTTAAATATCTATACAAATAACATTTAAAGCATAAACATGAAAAGATGTTATATTTAAAACATAAACATGAATAGATGTTACTGCATTTCCTGGATATTAATTACTAAACCTTTGGAAAAATCTTATCCTCACTATTTTCCAAAGAAAACAGCTGTTAAATTAAAGTAAGATTCTGAATTACTATCGGTGTAATATCCTGAAGATATCTTGAGCTGTTAGTCACTCTGACTTCTGAAGTAGGATAGAGCAGCAATGTATGATTCCTTAAAGAGAAATTCCAGAGTAGGCATAGCTTCATGACGTTACAGAGACGTTGCAGGGACAGAGCTAGAGTGCCAGATATTTAGACTCTCACCACATCTTTTTTTTCTGGAGTCTACCAAGACATGTGCACAACTCAGTTTTGACAAGGTCAATTTTTGTACCTGCTCCAACAGCCATGATAGCTGAAAACAGTTATGATGCCTGCATGTAATTCCAGTGCTGTATTTTGGCCTTGTGCTGCACAGTGCTATGAGAAGCATTCTTTTCTCCTTCTGGTAATCAGAAAAAAATAAAATTCATAGTTGAGATGGTTAACTGTCCTACCATAAGAAAGAGCTGTAATTGCAGTCTCTTTATTCAGAATGAAAAAGGAGGTGAAATGCTTTAGACATTGATACCACGGTAACCTCAACATATCCCAGGATAGGAAATTTATCCAGCTATGCAAGAAAGCAAAGCAAACTGCTCTGGTGTGAATGCTACAACACTTCTTCAACCCTGTCATGAAGATCTATGGCAGGTGTTCAGTCAGGAGCTCACTGGAAGACCACTTGAATTTTAAGGCAGTTGTCATCCTACTTGAAAAACAGACCACACTATAGAAATAAAATTGATTTAAATTATTACTAATCTTGATGATGATAACTTTTAAATGCTGTTTATGCTGTGTTGTGATCATTATATTGGCAATGCTGAACTGCAGGCAGTTAAAACTATAATGGAGTTGACGTGACTGAATTAAAATAATAATGAGACCAAAGCAAATACCAGAATTATCGAAAGGTTAAACATCTAAATATAGCTTGTCCTGAAGATACTTCCAACCATTACACCCATCAAAGTAAATCTACAAAACTGGCTAGAATCAAAGTGAGGTGGTTTTGTCTGAACAGGTAAAAATTTTTTAAAAAAGTGGTTATCACTGTGACCCTGATAGCTGTTTCACTCAGCCTTACCAGTGAACAAGGCATTCAGCCAGCTTGCAGTCTTTATCTGAGAAAAATTAAGACATTCTTCTCTGTTTCCACAAATTCTCTGGGTGGGGCTGTTGCACAGAAACCTGAAGGGGCCCAACAGTTAAAGATGGCACACAGGGCCAAACATGTTCAGTGGCCACGCAGCCTAATGCCATGCATTTGTTTCCTATGCGTGTTCTACAAGATGCCTTTCTACTTTAGTCACACAGAATAAATATTGTTTAGGAATTCTGGTTACTTGGAAGGAGAGTTCTGGGAACTGATTTTGAAGTGTGGATGCAGGGAAATAATGTAGCATTACAAAGGGAATTCACCAACGCAGAAGAATAAAAACCTTCAGGTGACAGATTCTGCATCAGTATAGTCAACAAAGAGCTAAAATTATGCTACTGCTTCTTAAAAAGAATTTATGCAGGCAATGAATTCTGTGGACCAGGAAGTGTTTAATCTCTAAGTCACGCTTAAATAACAGGGCTCAGATCATCTAAAATATGACCATAAATTATATTTGTCACTTGTAGTCACCTAATTAAGAACTATACCCGTTCATCCTCACTCCCAATGTAATAAGCTTAATTATTGTATTTGGTGTAATCAAAAAATACACATTCTTAAAGGGTTGTTCAAATGTGGCTTAGGTCTATCACCTATATGATATTGCTAACCAAGACCCCCATTATAGCATGGCTTCATGTTTGTAGGAGTAAAACAAATTCCACTGATACAGTGCTGTATCTTCACATGTCATTGCTTAAAAGAATTTAGACAGTTGAGACTGGGAAATCAGCATGTTCAGGCAGGGCGAAAGATAACATAAGCTCAGTCTTTACAGCTGCAAGCTCATGCTGAAATTAAAAGGAAACAAACCCTCTGCTGTAACCCTTCTCTCCTCACCCCACACCCCCAGATGTACAGGTCTCTATGAAAACTGCTTCTTCTAAACCTTCCTCTGCTGCTCTGCACCTTGTTTGCTACACGCACATTCAATTTTCTGTTGAAACAGCCAAAATAGAAGAAAAGCTTAGCTCTCACATTAGCCTTAACAGAAGGTCACAGATGAAAGCAGTGCTGCCACTAAGAGGAAGCAGACACAAATAAGGCTCTCTAAACTGGTTCTCAAAATCACATCTCTTTTTTTCAAGCCAATGTATACCCTGCAGCTGTGCTCACCAGAGAGTAACCGATGCTTTTAACTTTCTGCATAATAGAAAAGCTTTTGAGGAGCATAATATTACAGTGTTTAGTTTTTCTAAATCAACCCCCTACAATCACAAACAAGAGAGGGGAAAAATAGATACTAAAAGGTACAAGTGGAGATTGTCCGTAAAGCTTTACAGAAGATGGCGGGCAGATGGTAGGGATTTACAGTGACACAGCTGTTTTTAAAAATAAAGAGGTGGAAGAGGACAGGCATGTTTACAGCTACACACACATTCCTAAGCCTGTTCACACAAGAGTAAAAATTAAGCTACCAGCGAGAAATTGAAGTTTGGGTTGTTTTCTTTTTAATAATCTGAATCGGTATTTAGAAACTTTTAAAAATAATCAGCGGCAACTTCAAGTTTCTTTTCCAATCATGAGTTTTCTAAGTAGCTACAAACCTGACAACAGGAATATTTACCTACAATGAGATATAAAAAAAGACATCAAAATTACTTTGAGTGCCTTCAAATAGCACACATTATTGCTGTAAGCCTTACAATATAAAAAGATAATTCTATCAAATCATCAAATAAACAACATCAATTGTGTTATCTGTTTGAATTTCCTGTAAAAGGCTTTTTCACTTTAGGTTTGGGGTTTTTTTCCCAGATGTTATTAGTAGATTGCATAGATAAGCATGCAAGGAGTAGTAAGATGTACAGGGGGTTACTGCAGATTTAATGAGCGTCGGAGGTGAGGCGAGGAAGTGCCCAAATTCAACAGGATCCAGTACCAAGCACTGCATATACAGTAAGAACATTTTTTAATTAAGCAGTAATTTGCATAAAAATACTTAATTTCATAGAGACCTTTCACTCATTTTTAATGCATATTCTCATATATGTCCCCTACAGCCACATAGAAAGCTTACGTTAAGTAAACACCAAAAAAGATGGTTAATCTACAGTGTAAAAGCCTTCTCTAAAGAATCCAAGGAAGCTGTTTCTTGACAGCTTTGTTTACAAAATTAACTCTTCCAGTTAAGCTATTCCTAGATCTAAGAAATTTTACATGAAGAGGAGAGATATCACTGATACCATAAGGATAATTTTTTTATCATTCCCCATGGAGTCACCTTTTTCACATTGCATCAGCTCACCATCGAGTATGCAAAATGGCTTGTCAGTGTAAACATACTTTTTGCTACCTTTTTAAAAAAGAAAGTCTAATTTTCTGAACGTACACTGGGACGCAACACAAGAAAAAGGTTATCCAGTACCAACCCACTAAAAATTGCTACCTATGCCAGAGCCAATGCTGCTGGCTTTTGCTACAGCTGGGTATTGAACTGAATGGGCTGTTAGGTGAAACCCATCACGAAAATGCACATATTCCACACATCTCTCTTTTCAGTGGCTGGGCTGCTCCCAATTCAAAGACAACAACAAAGTGATTCATGTAGGGGCTGCCTAGCAGACAAAAACCCTCAACATCTGAAGACATTTAAATTAATTTTATTTATACCAGGTTTTCAAAATCAGAAATATTTCAAAGAAATTCAATACTTATAGACAGGTGCTACATTGATGATCTTTCATCCGCCATTAGTGCCATGTTTTCACTCTACAATCATTAACTCGCCACCACAAACTAAGGGGAACTTACGGAAGTTTATAAAAAATAGGCAGACATGAAAATTTGGTTTATACTGGAATTGGCATAAGAGAATAAAGCTTGTTATCAAATTGTGGCAATTGCTGTATTCCATCACTTGTTCTCAGGGAATGGTACAGCAGAAAAAGACTCTTCCACTTTACAAAACACTTTGGGTTTTAACTGAACAGACTCAAAATCCATTTAATAATCTGATTAGGAGTGATTCTTACACTCAAGTCTGTATAAATTTAAGATTTGCATTTCTAACATCACCACAAGCATAAACCTCACTACTCACCCTTGTCTTGGACCAATTTCCCTTTTTGGAGAAATCAAACCCATATGTCTATGCCTCTTCCAGGATTTACCAAAACAAACAAAACAACTACTGCTTTTGAGGTTTTGGGTTTTTTTAGAAGAAAAATGCCATTTCTGCACAAGCTATTCTCATGAAAATTTTATTTAACATTTCTTTATCAATAAAATAACTGAAGCCAATATACCCAAAAGTCACATCTACATGGAGATACATAGAAGATACTCAAGAGGATTTTCCTCCACTTCTCGATCACAATGAGGCCCTCACCATTTTGCATAATGACAGAAAACAACAGCTGACAAACCCTTTTGGAACAGATGCCAGCTGTCTCTCATTTGTTTTATCATTCAAACAGTAACAGTTCTGTAGCACTTTATTGGGTTTTTTTGTTTTTAAAAGCAAGCCATCTGAATTGGACCTCACATCAGTCAGTCAGTCATTTCAAGAACAAACTGAAGGCAGGCTGATCCTTTTGGATCCAAAACTTATTTTGGTAGGAATCTTAACATAAATACAGTTTGTGCTTCATTTTTATACCTACTTGGACTGAGTGAATATACACCTAAGCTAATTTTTTTTAAAAAAAAAGAGTAACCTTTAATATTCAACTTAGAAGCCACAGACATCTTTCCAGACTGTTTGCAGCAGAGACAAACAATAAATTTAAACACAGTACTGCTTAAAAAAAGTTACTGTCTAAAATGAAATTCAAATGGTTTATTAAAATTTAACATTTTCAGGTTTGGCTTTTTCTAAAGAAACCATTTATACCTTGTGAAAAATCAGTTAAAAGATCATTTCATTATACTGTACTGAACTCAAGTCAAACATAAAGCACAAAGTAGATCTTTACATTAAACTGGGCTTTGCACACAACATGAATAATCAGAAATAGACTATTTTGAGGAATAAAAAGATTTTTTTTTTTTTAATCTAGACAACATGCATACCATCAGTTACTTCTCAACCTTAAAAGGTACCTGAAAGGAGAGTTTTGTAGAACAAAACCAAGACTCATTAATACACTTAGTAAGTCAGTGGTCATCATGCCTTTTTAGTTAAATGCTAGTAAAGTTTAGTCTACATAGAACAGCTAACACAATGAGGTGTGCAAGTCATAGGGATAGCCAGAAGCCTGAAACAAAGTCTTAAAGTTCTACAGGACAAGAGAGCCTAAACATAGTACCACGAGGTTATTCAAACTATTAAAAAAAGATTTTGATTATTATCTGTTTCTTTGTTGAAAAAGGGCTATGCACTGAACATAAAGGACCCATATTTAAAAGCTCCACAGTTCTACTCTACCAACTTTTTAAAGTAAGGTAATGCTAAAGAGCATTCCTTCTAGCAGCATGTACAGTTCAGCTGCAAGTGGCTCCCTAACAGTGCTCTTTTATGCATACCAGGAGAATCATGTCCAGTTTTGCCATTTGTGGAGAACGATGACAAGATACAAAAGCATGTGTTTGCCATAAATAGCTCTGGCTAACGGAGGATTGCTCACACAGAGCAGATCAAATTCTCTATAAGGAGAGCATTATTTGGCTCCCAGCCAAAACACGTCCCCGGTGCAAGCCTTGGTAGTGGCAAACACTTTCCAGTTCTATTTACATAGAAGCTATCAAGTAGAACAGTTAATTTAGGCTATTTCTTGTACCAGGTCTGTCTTAACTGCAACACTCAAGAAACAAAAATTATTTACCAGTTCATATTTTGCATGTCATTACACATCATCTTACCAAAAAAGATGGTGAGCTCTAAGATTTCATGCAAGGTTTTACTCTGACATGTAGAACTTTAAGAACATTCAGGTATGAAACACGCCGTGTGTTTAATTACTTTGTATTTTTACGTTTCTGACGCAAATGTTTCATGGAACTAATGGTCTCTAGTAGTGGTAGCTTCTTCACTTTAACAGTAAACTAGGATCAGAATGATCAAATGATCAGAACAGAGCCACAAAGTATTGTAAAGCTGTGCCTAAATCATGATTAGGAATGAACAACTTGCATTATTTGAGATTAATGATTGTTTATCTTCACAATACTTTCCACAGAAGTTATCTGAAATATGCTTAAATTAAACATACTTAAAAACTATATTTTCCAATGAAAACAAGGCAACGTTCTGTAATAAGCCACAAGTTTTATTGCAGCGTGGCCATTTTTTGATCTCAAAAAACAATGTTCCATTTAAGGCTCTTTTTAATACAGAAATTGCCACTATGACTGATGTTTTACAAAACTTTAGTGTTTCAAGACTCACATGGTAAACAGGTAACTTCTACTCCTGTTCAGTAGTGTACATTCAATGGAAAACAAAAGGCATCATAACAGCTACTTCATTTATAAAGATATGCATGTAACAGGAATGAAACTGAGGTACTACAAGAATCTGATGACACAGTTACAGCAACTTAATTGGCATTCCTTTGGGGGGGCGGGTCAAACATATTACAAAAAAGTGCTTCAAATGCATAGTGTTGTGTGCTGCCATGTCACAAAAATAGGCTTGTCAAGGCAGGTGAGGTGTATGAATGCACAAGAGCCTCATGGAACTGCAATCAAGTGCAACTGTAAGTAATACTGTATAGAGTCTACCATCCGACCAGTGGACAATACTTTCAAGGCATTCAATTAGCTTACCCTTTGCTGTCTGCTAGACTATTCACATTAACTATCACATTCATTGTACATGTTGCAAGGAACGCCTGCAACGTCAGTTTTGGCTAAGAGTATGACGTGAAAGCATTCCTTGGATCCTACATAAAACTACCAGGATTAAACAGTCTAATGGCAATCGCTGGTAGACTGCTTAACAATGACATCTCCTTCAGGGGCATTAGGGAAGGGACTTATTTTTTGAGGAGGGAAGGGGACGGGGAGACTAATACTATTCCAATTGAACGAGCTGCAGAAATGGAAGCTCCTTAGATCCAGATGGCACTTGTCTGTCTTTTTATAAGGGTTTTCCTTCAAGTGAAACTACCACGTTGCCTCCCAATTTCTCTCCAAGTGTTGAACGGTCCTTAATATCATCCAAACCATTTACTTGCCACTCATGTTTAATACCTGAAAGACAGACGGACAACAACGTACCTGTGAGAACCTCAACATCTAGCCAGCATTATAATCAATGAGCAAAACATTTTTAGGCCTGTACCTGTAAATTTCTTTTTAATGGCATCTTTAGAGCTTGCGTAGATCATCTTGCTTTTTAAAGGTGCACTTTCAGGAGCCCTTTAAAGGAAAGAAGAAAACCACAACAGAACAGTTATTCAGTCACCCAGTGTTAACTCCAGAACATTCAGTTTTAGCAGCAAGCTTTGCTATTACACACCAGAATATAAATACCAGGTCTTCTTTCTTAGATTCCTTTGTCTCGTATGTGGCATCATACAAAGCGTATCGGCAATCATTCAAAGGTAGCAACTTCACAAAGGCTGTATAGGGGTCCTCCACGGTATCTCCAATGTCACCAACCAATATCTGCTTTGACTCCTCTACAATTATTTGTTTTTTGTCATCACTTAAGCAGAACAGAACAGCTTTCTTTCTTTTTTTAATCTCTTCTGGGGTTGAAGATTTTCTTACTTTCATGTCATTAAAAACCTTTATGACTTCATCATTCACTGTTACTCCAGAAGCCTGTAAAATGAGATTAAAGGAATAATTTAAACAGCAAAAATTAACACTCACCAGAAGAGACGATAGCCCACAGTGCTAGATAAAGAAGTCTGCCTGCCCCCGTAAGAATAAAAATACTATACTCAACATGAACACACTATGAATTTAGTAATCTTTGCAGGATTGGAGCAGAAGATACAAAGGCGATGTAAATTCTATACTCCCTTGTTGCAGATCTCAGCATCTTCAGCTGTGCTTCTGGATAGCAGATTTTACAACGAGGAACACAACTGCACTACTCAAGCGGTTTTCCACTGCCTTATCACACATTTGGCTTATTTGAGAGGAGGGGGAGAGTGGGGAGGGTGGTAACTGAACATAGGAGAGGAGTTCATAGTTTTGGGATGGGGGGTGGTGGGTTTTTTTTTTCAGTGGAACAAATGCTACAGCAGCAGCTTACATCCAGCACTGTCATGACTCTCATTTTGCTGGGTGATGTAAGGCTCTACAAGCAGCAGAAATGTTTTCTGCATTGTGTCAGCTTCAGCACCGCGCTTCAGAAACTCCTGAATTTTACTTTGTGCTGCTGCACGAGTATTGTTTAACCGATGTTCCTTCACAAAAATACCAGTTACGATGTGTACAGCTCCCCGTACGGCTCTCAAGCCGATCAAAACCCGAGCCTACAACAGCAAAACAACAAAACACTGACAGGGCAAACGGGGAACTCACAGCAGAGAGAAAATTTAGCAAACCCTACTGCGAGCGAGCGAGCCCCATCTGCAGCGCCCTTGCTCTCGGTCCAACAATCCCCCCCGAGGAGGCGGGCGCTGCCAGAGCAGGCTGCCGGGCAAAGGCAGGTGCGCGGCTCGCTGGGAGCCGCCGGCTTTGTCCCGGGGGGAGCCCGCCTGACCCCTTTCCCCGCTTTGTTCGCGGGGTCTGCGGTCGCC
>NW_020799101.1:28051990-28057845 GCF_003259725.1 Athene cunicularia | reverse complement strand
AGGGCGGTCCCTGCCCAGCCCCGCGCCTCCCGCCCGGCGCTGCTCCCTTTGCCAGGGCGCCTTCTGCTGCTCCAAAGCCGCGATTTTGGCATCGCCGCCCGGCGCTGTCCGTCCGTCTGCACAGGCCTGACCAGCCGGCGTCGGGGGCATTTTGTCGTGGCTGTGTGCCGTGGCTCCGTGTCCCCCCTGAGCAGGAGCGGGGCTGCTGCCACGGGCTGCGCAGGGAAAGGCCGGGCGGCCTGGCACAGAGGCAGCACCATTGATTTTAAAAGTGCTGCTCAGACGTGTAAGGCAGAAGTGGCAGCATTGAAGGACAGGACGATGACTTACAGGAAAACAAGGAGGGATAACCCTCCCAGGAGTGTGTCACTTGCCTGTGCTGAGCTGGACGGGGGTTCAGGCATGGCACATCAAACTTGGAGCATTTTGTCTCTAACCCCTTCAAGTGGACAAAGGGATTGTCCGTGCTGTGCGGGCTTCTGCTCCCCAAAGCGCTGTGTCTGAAAACCAGGAGACCCTAAACCATGCAGAATCTCAAAACAGCTGTTACGGGTGAGCACCCCGACTGTCTTGTGGCCAGTCAGCCATCTGTCCCTGAAACACCTGGATTGCTAATAGTACTGTGGTGGAAACCAGCAAAGTGGTGTTGGTCAGCATGCATGTATGTATATACATCCATATATATACATCCATGCTGCATTGCATGAGGGATGTGGGATTTTTTTCCCCTATCCATTACTATATGCCACTATGCTGACCAGACAAGCCACTGTGTTTCCAACCTCCTTTTTGAGTTACATCCCACCCTCACTGTATGCAGAATTCAAGACTGAATTGCATTTATCAATAGTCAAAATTTGGCCCATCAGCCTCAAAATCACTAACCTGGAGCTATATTACCCCTCAGCTCCTTGCAGCCACACATCCAGGACTTGCCACTGCCACCGAGCTCAGAATGTCAAGTCTATTAGACTCAACTTTTTTCCAGCTGATGGCCACTCATTTACTGCCTGTTCAGTGCCAGTAATGTGGGACTTGGGAAGGAGTATCTCTTGCATATTTGCATTTAAAGAGTCAGCCATTACCCAGTTCAGTTTTCAAATACAATATGCGCTGCTTTTTGATCAAACAAGTAACTAGTTAGGATAGATGAAAATTGTTACGGGGATCATTAGCACAAATCCTAAACCAGGTAACTCTCAAGACACAGTTTTTAGTTGGCTTAAACCAACATAAGTCCACAAGAATATCCTGACAACCTAATTTCTAGGTATCTGCTGCTCTTGTGCAGCTTCATGGACTGGGGCAGACTGTTTCAGATCCTCATCGTCAGGATGGTTTAACGTATCCCAAAACAGCCTTTATGACACTGCAGCATGTCATGGCACACTGTGCGTGACACATTCCCTCCTCCGTGTCCCAAACAGAGGTCTGCGTCCCTGCAGCCATATACAATGTTGGGAGGCCACTGAGGCAAATAGCAGCATGGGGTTTCCTTCATCTTTGTAAGCAGATGTAGCTGTGCACGTGTGCAGAACATCCACCAGTGCCTGTGACTGCAGTCACTGCCATGGGCTCAGCAGGCTTCTTCTAACACTTGTACAATACCAGGAAACTGCTGGGTGTGAGTGCCCTGATCTCATGCCCTCGCAGCACACTGTCAGCCACCCACACAGGGCCCCTGCACTGCACATCCCAGGCTCGTAAAACAAAAGGTGAAGAAAGCATGAGCAGCTCCAGAGCTGCGTGGCCAGCTGGATGCTCCAGGGATGACAATTCCAAAACTGTGCATATCTCACCCTCCGTCTTTACTACCATGGAAACTGAATAATGAATCAGAAGTGTTTGTTACTCTCTTCACTGCACAAGATACATACCTGAGGCACCCAGGCATGCAGGGCTGCTGCTGCACATCACCGACCTGGCAGTTGTCAGAGTACAGAAGCATGGGCTGAAGGAGTATTTTATGACTTTATAGAAATCTCTAAGAAATGAGTTTAGCAGAATTGGAGAACATTTCTCAGAGGTGAAAAACAGGTCGCAGGTAAATGGAAGGGAGGGTTTCTCATTTTCAAGAAAATGAACAATGGATTCCTGGTGACTGCAGCAATCAGAGAAGGGACTTGTGATAGAGGCCAGTGGTGACCTTGGAGACCACAGAAATGGCCAGTATCCAGCCAAGAGCAATAATGACCAAGCAAATCTTGTTGCTGGAGCACACTCAGATAAAGCTGGTTCCCCAACTTGGCATCTCACTGCACCCAGGAAGCATTGAGTTTCACTATCCTTGTGCCACAAGACCTGCATCCCACCAGGCACCGCTGAAATAGCCCTATGATTCAGAGAGCCCAGCAGCAGCAGCACTAAAAGCTTTGTGAATGATACCCTATGCGGAGCGCATGCCTCTGAGGAAGCCCTCCAAGCCTCCCCTCACCCTCTGTGGATGGAAGCAATGACTCACCATGAAGCAGAAGGCACTGTTTGTTTGGATTCAACTCCTGGATGCTCATCAGTGCAAAGTGATTATAATGGACTAAGTTGGCTTGTGCATTGAAGCTCTTTGAAATCATAGTCCTTTCCTTTTGTACGCTTATAATCCCCTTTACTTCTTTGCAAACACCATTAAACTCAGTGTTACCATTTCAGCCTCATTTCCCATGGAAGCAAGGCCTCTGCTTGGCCTCCCCGGGCATCCCCTCTCTCACTTGGGCTAGTCCTTGTCCCAGTGACTTTTTAACTTGTTATCTTATTTGAGTTAAATCTGGCAGAAGGATAGAGGTCACAAAAGTAATTAAGATCCTTAATTAAGTAATTAAGTTTCATAAAATAATTCATTTGAGATAAAAGAAAGTGGGGCTCTATGTCGACTAGTCAAACTCAGGAACTTGTTGGTTTCTGCTAGGAGACATCAGGTCTCTTATAGTGTAGCCGGATTACCTTCAGGAAGAGGACTACAGAGGGAAAGCAGAGGAAATTGCACAGGTGTACAATGAAATAACAGAAAGTCTTAATACCATTCAGTTTAAAAAATCGAACTGTCAAGAGAGAGAAATCCATAGGAAACAGCATTTGATAAGATCTGTTGCTCAGGGCACTTCCTTTCTCCCTTTGCTCTCCTGCATACCTCTGGAAAATGGTTGTTTCCCTCCAACAATTCTGTATTTTCAGTGGGAACGCAAAGAATGCCAGATAAAATAACTTATTGTAATGTAAGATAAAAATAACTTCTTGTAATGTAACTTCTTGTAATGTAAGAGTGTGTTAGAGAAAACCTCAAAGACAAACACTGAGTTTTTATGTCTTCCCTGCAGTATCACTGCAGATACGTTTCTTTTAAAAAATTATATGGTAAATATACTTGACTATAAGTGGTAGGTCCTAGCACAATTTTGCTGCAAGTTAGCAGGACCTGCAGCGTCTCCCATGTGTGCTAATCCTGGGAGCCCACAGCGAGGGGCAGAACGCATGTGCTGGTGTGGAGCACGGATCCCCAGCAAGCCCTGCTGTTGGACCAGGAGACGGATTTCCCCCTAAGGAAAGCTCTGGCTTCACCATCCTTGGCAGTGTCATTTCTGCTGGCTTAAGCAGCCTCCTCCACCGCTGTGGTCCCAAAATCTCTCTGGGGCTCCGAGCTATCAGTCAACTTCTTAATGACTTGGGCATGGCTGAGGACGAGCGAGGTGCTGGCCGCCGCTCCCTGAGGAGTCAGGCCATGACTGCTGGCCTCTGCCCACTGCAGAGATGGGAGCGAGCTGTGCCCCTTGCGTCACCCTTGCTGGACGCCCCAGCCTCCTCGTGCCAGGACATTCCTCTGGCCGAGTCACGGTCCAGGCTGCCGCCCGCTCCCGGCCCTCGGCGGTCCCAGCACGGCCCCGGGGGTGCTGCCGCCCCGGCGTGGGAGGGCTGCTGCCTGCCCCACCGCCTTCCCCAGGGCTCCAGGAGTCCGACCCTTCGACCCTCTCGCTGCAGCACCAAGCTACGCCTGGGCTGTAAGAGGTGGGTAAGATTTCCTCGAGCTGCAGTGCCGGCTTGAGTGCTGTGATACTTCAGTTGGTTCAGGCAGCCCCTTTCCCTGCCAAGTGGAGCTGCTCTTCTGTCCATGCAGTGATGTGGCTGAAGAAAAGCCCCTTTGTTCTTTTTCCTTGGAAAGCTCTTCAACCATCCGCGTTCCTTGGCTGGGCTCACCTTACGGCCATATGCCAGGAGAGCAGGCAGAGGGAGGCAGGAGGACGCAGCAGCGGTGTCAGCCCGGCACGGCCAGCACGGATGCTCGAGGCACAGCAGCCACATGCTTTTCAGGGCAGGGTGGAATTCCCCACTCTCCCCCTGTGACCCTCAGGGCCGTGCTGGTAAGTCACACGTGCTGGTGAATCATAACACCGGCAGCCACCAGCCTGTCATTGGTCAATGGACAATAAAAGGCAGATGTAATTAAAATGTTATGTCTTGCAATGACATCATTTTAGGGATGGTATTTAACATAACAAAAAAGGAAATAAAATTTCCTCCTGTGAGAGAAACATGGAAATTAATGACAGAAAAATGGCTAAACGGAACAAAAATTTCCCCTTAAGTCAAATACAGGGAAACTTTGCTCAGCCTTTTTAATAAAAACAGAAGTTAAAAATTACTTTTAAGGAATTAGCACGTATTCTACATTCACAAAGGTTTGCATATTTATAGCACTAGAAAAGGTAACTACCATTTACCTTGCTAGACTTCATAAATACCTGTATGCCCTGCTTGCCATGAACAGTTTCTTCCCAAGTCTCTCTTCTTGCTGCCTCTTGTTCACAGCTGAGATAAATTTACACTATAACTTCAGGTAAGGAAGGATTTATAAGATCAGCCCCTGACTATATCAATTATTCAATTTATTCACTTTTTTTTTTTTCCAGATAACTTTCACTTCTGTGGTAAAGACAGGTTTTTTTGTTTTTTTTGTTTTTTCACTTCTACTTGTAGCATTTTTATTCCATGGTCTCAAAGCTCTTTAATAAAATTCTTAATGAAGTATCCCTGCCTGATGAGAATTCTTTACCCTGTTCGACTGCCTGCCTGGGGTCACTCAGGAAGTCTGTGGTGAGCCCAGGCACAGGGCAGGGAGGCTTGGATCCCCACCGCTGCTTTAAACCCCTGACCATCCCTCCTGCTAAGGAAGCAAATGTAGGTCAGCCAGAACAATTATTTTCTTGAAACCTGTGTTTCAAGGAAACAGCAAAGTCAGACTTACCTTCTCAATAAGCATCCTCTGACAACATGGTTTGAGGAGTCCGATGTTGGTTGTTACCTCCAACTGCCGATGTGTCAGAGACACACATATATCTGTACATACAGTAGAGCAGAACCCTGGCTATACAGCAGACATGGATGCAATATGGTAAATCCTATCTAAAGACAGGGAAGGTAAAAAGCAGCATTATTTTGTGGGAGCACAGTAGTTGCTGTGTATCACAGAATAATGCTTATTACAGTGAAATGGCAAGAAGGGAGCCAAAGTGACCTTTAGAAAACCAGACATATATAGCTGACCTATACGCTGGGTAAGTAGATTAGGGGCATTGCTGCCAGAGTGCTTTGGAAGAATGGGCTGTAACACTAAACAAGTTATGGATTTTATTATTTAATTATTCTAATAAAAGACCAGAAATGTTCTTCAGGCAGCCAAAAAGCAATGGCATAATTTGCTAGATGTATCAGTCACCTGGAAAAACCTCTTCTGGATAATCCATTCTGTCTGTGTTCTTCTTTTGTATATGTAACTTTTTCCTATAAAATGAGCTAATGGCAGAGTCCCCTAAAAGTGAAAATCTCTTACACTAAAAGCATGCCAGCTGAGAATCCAGTGGGGGGGG
>NW_020799101.1:27983300-28051940 GCF_003259725.1 Athene cunicularia | reverse complement strand
AGGCACTATTCAACGACATGCATAGGATGCCATTAATAGTTTTGCTGGTTTCTATCAGGAATTTCTAGCGGAGCTATAAAACTGGGATGCCTAAGGTAACAGGGATGTTAATCAAAGCAACGGTCCCAGGAGGTGTTTCTTCAGTAGCAATTTCACCCCTCACTAACCTCTTCAAATTTATGGCAAAAATTCCTGGCCTTTGCCACCAGAAAAAAGTTGTCTCTTACTGCAGTGGGTGTTCAGCACTGTTGTATGCCTTGTTCAAGCTGCATGTCTCTTACTGCTGCTGTGTCCTTTTGCTATACATGTGCCTCAGCAGCATTCAGCAATTTTTGCTCTTTCTCTCATGTCTTACAAATCGAGTGATATTCCTTATGCTGGCGTTCTCCAAGTTTCTCCCTCCAAGCTTAGGAAGGCAAATTCTGCTGCCTCTTACACAAGGTTTTCAATAGACTTGCCACTGCTCAGAAGCAGAATTTTTTGTTTCTTTAAGAGTGGAGATAAAACTGTGTTCTGTTTTCTTACTCTGTGCTGTGGCTCATCAGTTGGTTCTTCGTTTGCTTGCAGTACACAAAATTTAGTATATAAATATAGTAAAACTTACACAAAGAATAAGGACAACAGTAGTGTCACCAAAATAAAGTCCACATCTCCAACTTTCTTGACAGTGGTTTCATTTTGTTTAGGCTTTTGAAAACTTGTTCAGGCACAGAGCACCAACTCCTCTCAGCGGAGGAGCAGGACAGCTGGAAGGGGTAATTTCTTGAACGGCTTCAGCCTGGTTCGCAGGAGGACGACTGCCAAAAGTTAGGAAGCAGTCAGACATCTCAGCAGATGACACAATTTAAACTGGTGCACCTCCAGGAAAAGGTGGCAATGATTTCAGAAAGCTCTTTCCCTTCTAGATGCATGCAGACCTTCAAGACTCTGGGGCTGGCTGGCACGTAAGGAATATAATGATTCAACTTTGTTACCCTCTTCTTTACAGAAGACCCCCCCCAAAAGTGGGCCTCCTGAGACAGCCAGGGTGCATCCTTGTTTTCCTGTGGCTGGACAAGTGCAGAGCAGCACTTTACGCAGATTGCACACAGATTTCAGGCACTAATCCCAATTTTTACAGCCTTGGCCTGATTCTGCTACTAATTTTCATTGCTCCATGCTTCCTCTCCTACTGGGGTTATGTCATCGCTTTGGAAGAGGGTCCTTGGAAAATGGACTGCTTCTAATTGTGATCAGCATTTCTATGACACTGTAGGTCTGTTTAAGGAGACATCTTTGCCATACAAAAAAATAATCAGCAGGAAAGGATCAAATCTTCTCCAGCAGATGGAGGAAACCATGACAAAAGTGCCAAGACAGGGGACATTAATTCTGTTTAGACTGGAAGTTGCAAATGCCAGACAAAAGGAGGACAGACACCTTTGGTTCTGAAGTTTTAATACTATTAAAATTGCTCCAGACAGACCTAGGACTCAGTTTACAGCATTGCATCTGAAGGGAAGGAAATTCTGTCTGAGGAAGGTCAAACCCAAGGGCTGGTTCTAAGAAACCTCTTAGAAGCAAAGATGAACAACTATGGAAACAAAAGATGCACAGACTAAACGTATTCAAGCATTGCAAAGTCCCCTCACAAAGTATGTTGCTTAAAAAGTTGGTCTTGCCTTTTAGAAAGGCCAAGTTTTTCTTTTTCACATAGCAATCTAAAAATAAAACATTAGCTAAGCCTAACATGCTAAATACATGAGTTGAGATCACTTTCTGGTGTTTGACGATGGGCTTTAGGATGACTGGGGCACAGGAATACTTGTAACAGTTGCTGGATCGTGGGACCTGCTGGTCAGTGCGAAAGTGTCCTCTGGTGACAGCAGCACTCTCGAGCGGTGCCAGAACTGCAGAGCCCAGCATGTGACTGATGGAGGGATCTGCACAGGAATGCTCGTGAAAGGCAACTATGAAGCCCTGATCCCACAGGCAAATCCCCATGCTGCCCGGAATAAAAGGCAGAACTGCCATCCAAACCCAAACGTTTCAACATCCTGGCTCACACTTGTGCCATTTCGAATGTGTGCTTCACAGAAGCCAAGCCACAGCACAGCCTGTCTCTTCAAAGTCCTTTCCTCTCAAAACGAATTTAATTTGTAAGGCACTTGAGAAGAAAAATCAGAAAGGACTTAGATTATTATATATGTTCTTACAGGACTGTTAATCTAGGAAATAGCTATACAAAGCCTAAATAAATTGGTAAGCTAAGAATAGCAAATTGAGAAAACTCAAGCTGGACTGTGTATTACCATAGCAGAGCAGGAATACCCGCTATGAGACAACTTTGTTACAATGGAAATTATGGCACAAGCGTGCCCTTTTCAGTTCCTCCACATGGCACTGTTAAACCAGGCTGTTACGCAGCGCCAGAATAATTCTGCGCTGCAACACGATGATAACAATGTGTCACAGTACACAATATACCACATGACAATGCAGTGGCACTCTGTTCCTTGAATTGTTACCCTTTCTTTCGTGGTTCTTTCAAACAAATCTAAGAAAGGAAAGGCAAACGACTGTAGAGAAGAGTAAGTGAAAGCTGATCTTCTGTGAGCAGTGGCCAGCACTTTGGAGAGTATGCTGTCATCTAACATCCTTGTAGGAAACTTGGCCCAATCAAACGTTTCTATCATCAAAAGTGAGTGACCCGAACAGCTGGATATACTCTGTGAGCAGGGGGAGGGCGCAGGAAGGGCGCCGGTACTCGCTGCCTTCTCGCCCTCCTGGCGTGAGACGAGGGGAGCTCGCGTGGGGCCGAGCACCTCCCGCCCCAGCCAGGCTCCCACCATGCCCAGAGCCCCCTGCGAGGCCACGGCTGATACACATCTGTCTTTGGAGGCTCAGAAAACGTTGTGGGTTTTTTTCCTTCTTCTTTCATACCTAAAAATTTTAAAGATAGAGTTGAACCTCAAAAAAAAAGTAATTTAAAATTAATTTCAGCAGTTTTCCAGAAAAGCAGCGCTACAAACCCAGAAAACTGATAGATTATGGTAGAGAAACAAACCCAAAGTTTGCCTCAGTGCACTTTTTGGCAAACATATGCAGCCTGTGACCTTCTGCCACTGAAAACATTTCAGGTGTAGTTCGTACATATGTTTAGCAATTTAATGCACTCCAAATATTAAAAAGCACTTGTTTGGAAAAATACCTGTTTACCAGAATGCAGCTATGGGTGTGTCACCGAGGGTGGAGCATTTCACCACCAGCAGATCAGATTTGTTTGATTACTTAAAAAATAAAACCAAGTTTAAACACAGACCCAGCCACACTTTGTCACTGAAGCTCAGGCTTGCCTGCTGGGAGCTCAGGTGCTGCTGGGAGCAGGGGGAGGCAGGAGAAAGCGGGGCTTTGCTCCCAGCACCACTCATGGTCTCAGTAAATTAGTGTTTTACCAGCACTTCCCCAGGTATTGGAAATGAACTTTTTAAAGACATAGAAGTACAACATTGATGAGTGATAACCATTATTTTAATAGTTAGTGGCTTATAGCAGTTAAAAATACAAAACTTTGCACAAGTATATACATGTACATCCACAAATACACAGACACATTTTAGGGATGGTGCTACTTCAGCATCCCTATTAGGAATCAAGGTGATAACTTTACTCATCTGTCTTTATAATTCTTTTGATTTGCAGCATGAGTCATTTTACCTTTTGCATTGGACTTAATCCAAACATCTTCAAACCTTTGTGCCCCAAAATTTTCTTATCGGTGGTAATTAAAGAGTCTTCAAGATGGTCTGTTATACAGGCCTGAGACTGGACAAATATACAATCAAGCACTTGAAGGCAAAATTTAATAGAACACTGCTTAAGGAAGCACTGTAGTAAGGGAAGTGGGTTGCTGATGAAGGGCGGGAGGAAGACGACATCACTTGGTCCAATGGTAGAGGGCTGAGAAATCTTAGAATACCCCCTTACAGCAAGCTGGGTAAAGCACAAGGAGCACTTCTGCAGAACTAGACCAAGAAGTCACTGCTGTGGATATCAAGGTGGCAGTTCAGCGGTGCTGGGGAGAGAACTGGATTACAGCAGGCAAGCCAAATGCTGTACAGAAAACCCCTGCAGTCATCTGGACACTGGCTTTTTTTTTTTTTTTTTTTTTTTTTTTTTAAATAGTCCTTGGTAGCCTCAAGAAGCATTAGCTGGAATTGTTGCAATCGGTTATGACAGTGATTTACACTAGGCAACATAACCAGTGTTAATTATTATTTATTTGAATACAAACGTATAAAACTTAGAAGGTAGAAGATTGTTGTACAGTAGGTTAATTCAGTGGTTACATCAGTGATTAAAAATCATAAACCACATGTGTAATCTCCTAAATCCTAAAGTACTAGATTACCAGTCCAGCAGCAACATGATGTTGGGCAGGACTCTGGTATTGTCTGGTGTTCCTACAGATCTGCTCCCTCCACACAACCGGAGCAGAATCTCCATTTTTGGACTGTGATAGTTTCAGAGATTGTGGGTTGAGGCAGGTGGTGGCTACAGCAAGTTGGACTGTTCAGGGTCCTGCAATCTCTTCCTCCCTGTAATTACACGTCATGCTGGTTTTTGGCTGCTTCATGCTGGTTTCTAATGCCTGTATTTGGTAAGATTATGCTAAGGTCATCTGCCTTTACTATTAATACTAACATTTACGTGCTCTCTTCTAAGATACTTAAAACTTCACCCTCCACACAAGAACCATTGAACACTGAGTGCAGGGGTGGTGGCCCCAGCCCAAACCCTTCACAAAAAGAGTGCTGGCTCACATCTGTCACACTGTCTGCCAGACCAAAGCAGCTGAAGCTTTCCAGCACCATTAAAGGATTCCAGGAGTTAAACTTCCAGCAGGTGAATCTGACACTGGATATGCCAGTTAAGGTGATCACCTGCCTCCTAATATAGGTGAAGGAACCTGGCACAACAACTTCCCTACACTGGTGCTGCTAGCTGACACCTAAACGTGAACAACCACTATCAGCTTGAAGCTTGACTGCAGCCACCACACAAGGCTACATCCAGTATTTGAACAGGACTGCTCCTTCTGACCTCATCCTTCTTGAGTAGGAAGGGCAGCTTCCAATAACAGAAGCCACTACAGGGATTTGTCTTCTGCATCTTCAGCAGTCTGTGGTGGCCAGGAGGTGAGCAAGTTGTCTTTGAGGAAACACAGATTTCCTGGAAGAGAGTCCTTTAGGTTGGAGCTTAATTCCTTCAAAGGAGCTGGGTCAAAGGTTATGAAAGAGTTACGTACAAAATGCATCAGAAGAAATTGCCTGGGGTGGTTAGTCAGTAATTCCTAGCCCTGACATGAATGAAAGGGACAGAATTTGCACAGCAGGAAAAACAGCTGGTATAGCAGTCTCTGGCTACCTGCCAGGGCCAAGGTATATTGGACCTACCATGAAGGGAAATACTTTCACTATTGGATCTTGTCAAAATGCTGCTTGGAGGACAGACACTGGACTTGGAGATCAAGGAGGCCTACTGCCAGTTTTCCTGAAGTGTCTGGTAGAGCCTGATTAGTCAGGGCCTCTGAATCTGAGATGAAGCCGTTGACTCTATCCATTTCTGCACCTTTGTGAAACTTTGGCTTGGAGCCCCCTGCAGACACTGCCCATCCCTTACTCTGGTAGTAACAGCACACAGGATGGCTGATCTTGGTAAGACGTGGGTTTGTCTGGGGGGAAAGATGGATGAAGAACATTAATATCTCAGTGTCTAAGACAAGGGCAGAGAGAAGAAGCAAGTCCCCATTTTCCAAAGGCGTATGTGTGTGGGAAATGAACAACCATAAAAAGACATCTTGACATAGCTCAGAAAAAGCACAGCTGAGGTTTGAAGAAGCTGCAATGAAAGTACCAGCTCAAGCAGTCCAGTGCCAGGAATAGAGGGCTTCGTTCATGCCCTGTAAGCATACGAAAGCCAAGGACAGTCAGATCTGCACTGAACATGCAGCACATATGATTATTTTAAGCATGGCTGCTTAAAGGAGAAGTGGGTACTTTTCTGTATTTCACCCTCAGCATGCATAAGTAAGGCCTTAGGCTGGCAAACTGAATGACAAACTGGTAACTTCCTCCAAGAAGCATACAACTTTGTAATTGTAATTGATAACTTCGTAGCACAAGCTACAAACACCACCATCACAAGCAGGTATTTGGGTTAAACCGTTCCCACCTGCTCTACACAAACTCAAAATTATAGTTGTGTTGCTGAGGGGAAGCTACTGAAGGAAATAACCTTGGAGAAAGAGTGATAGGAACGCACAGTTGGGAGTAGGATGGGGACAGTAACAATTTAAATTGCATCTGCCACAGATGGACTTGTTCAGCTCAGTGTGCTTCCCACTCTGCCCCCCCCTCCCAAAAAAAAAAAAAAAAAAGTATTCACATTTAAGTCAATGGGGACTACTCATGTGAACAAGAACTTGCACAACTGTTTGTGTAACCTGCTAGTCAGGATGTTGATATCCTCTTGGGACTAGACAGACGGAGGGATATCAAGTACAACCTACACCCAGCAAAGAAATCTTCTGCTGCTCATATTCCTTACAGAATTTAGCCTTCTTTGTGGTGGGAACAAGAAATGCGTCTTTGATCTGGACAGGAGAGAGATACCAGCTCTGAACAAGGAAAAGCTTGCTCAGAAAACCTTAAGTATTAAGAGACATTTCTAAACAGTATCCCCCAACTGTTCTCATTCTTAGATTTTTTTTTGCTTAAAAAAAAAAAAAAAACCAAAAAAACAAACCCCACCCAGCCAACCAAAAATCCAACACTTGAAAGTGGTCAGTCTCCTACCTATCACCATCTGTTCCCTAGGCTCAAGGGTATGCCTATGCTGGCCACCTCTTAACAGCAGCAAAGAAAACCCACAACTACGCAGCAAGTAATTGTTCAGGTCTGTAGCATGTCTTAATGCTACAACGTAATCTAGTGCAAACAGGGAGAAAAGTTCGTGCAGCAGCAAGCCCCGTGTTTCAGTTTTTCCCACCCTCTTCACTCCTACCTTCAGACTTCTGCTCCATGCTGTTTTCACAGAGTATCACATACCTTCAGGTTTTAAAACGGTTTTAAAGCTATTGACTCAAACTGAGTTTAATAAATAAATACTGAAAGCAAAACTATCAAGGATAGTAAGGATAGTTTAAAGAAGCTGGTGGTCAGCTCAACAAAGCTATGAGGTTTTACACTGTTAAAGGTCCTAATTAAAGAACCATACAGCTTATACACATCCTTCTTACGTTACTCCTTAGATACTGATGAACATTTGCATCACTCAGACCAGGTATCACACTGGCTGCAGCTGTCAAAAAAAATGCTGGTTAGGGCGTGGCAAGTGCACCCACACAATGAAAGCTGGGCTTCTTGGCTGCTGAAGTGTAGCAGCTCCTGACTGCCTTTGCTCTCAGGGCCTCGTGGTAGTTGGGGCCGTTGGCCAACGGGAGCCACTACCAACCACAGGTCAGACTGGGCCTGGGTATCAATGGAGGCCCCTGGGGAGCCATTTGGAGCTCGTCCCCTGGAGCAGCAGCTGCGGTCAGGACTCTCACCAAGGAAACTCCTCGAGGTGACTTGGGTCAGGATGCTGCCCTGAGCAGGTCCTTAAGGTTGAGATAGAGCGTTTTGGGTTGTCATTAAACCCTAGGAAGTTGTTCTGTTCTCCTTTCGCAGACATTCAAACCTGAAATTTGCAGAGGACTAGTTAATCATGTTGACAAATTTTTTATTTTTGGTGCTTGGTTGTTTGAGAGCCTCTGTAACATAGGGTACTCACACTGAAACCAAATTCTGCTGTGTTCTCTCCAGTAAGTTAATGGGAAAGATGGTGTAGCAGTGTAACTCAAAAGGAAATGCCAGAGGCTCAAAATACTTTGAAAAATGTGTCATTTTATTTGTACACTTCCAAAGTTGTACGTAAAAACTTATAGTACAGTCCTGTAAATTTACTCATTGCTAGAAGAACTGCCAGGGACAGGGGAAAGTATTTATTCATCGATCATCAAGTTAGAGGGGAATAAACAAAAAAAACCTGGAAAAAATTTTTAGAAGTTATGGAACTCTCTCCTTTTTTTTTTTGTTTGTAATCCCCAAGTACAAATTTTATAAATACAAAACAAATTCACAAATTACTTTGAATGCTAAATAAATATCTACTTAATAAACTCAGACTGAATACTTCCAGCCAGCACTGGTACAGTACTTAGAAGATATGCAGTTGTACTCATTCATGTGTAGTGTTGAGAAGATATGCTCAAACAAGTTTTAAACATACACACAGTTTCTTCAACTGTGCTACAGCAGAAGATTTTATTTGAGTTGATAAAGCCCTCAATACCACAGCTCCTACAAAATCTAGACAATGAAACAAGGTCATTTGGTGCAGGAAAAAACAATGTACTTCTGGAAGATATTTGGACACATGAATGTATTAAAAATGTACAAAACCTCTGTAAACCAGTACTGTATCCAGTACATCTATCAAAATTATTAGACACTGAATAAAACTGTAGCAAAGGTAATCTTTCCTACATTCTCCTGAGTGCTTAATATTACATTGAGAATATAGTGCAGGCCACACTTCAAGGTGGTTAAACGGTTGTTATTGCTTTATACACGTATGACAACTGCGTGATTTAACATTTCATTTTAATGAACATTAACAGATTCCCTCAAAAAATCCTTTGGAAGGCAGAGGTTAGATTCGTGACTTCTTTGCTGCGGGAGCAGCATGGTCCACATTACCAGATGTGATCGGAAGTCCAAGCTTTTGAGCCTGAATGTGGAAGAAAGCTTGAAGTCTGGTTCCAGCTTTTGCTTCACTTGTGTTACGAGGGTTGTATTCAAAGCAGTTCGAAAACATCAGTTCAATGTCTTCAATGAATTCCGCTAGTAAATAAAAAGTAAAATTTAATTAGTTTAGCATGTCTCAAGTCAGAGAGCAGATAATAAAGGAGTTTAACACCTCTAAATTCATACAATGATCCTACAGACATGCAACACAAAAAACGTCTTTACAATGTCAAGTTTACATCATTATATTAGTGAAGTGTCATGTAAACATTCTTAAATTTCTCTGTTTATTAATAAAGGAAATGCAAATCAAGCAGTAACAACAGTACCTTTTCTAAATATTTCACCAGTGTCACTCACTGACATCAAGGGCTTGAGAAATTACTCCGCTGCTCATTTCTTATCTATCTATACATCATGTATTTTGGTAGTAAAAGAACTATGCTCAACGCATCTTATTTAAAAAAAAATAGTGAATGATGTTTTTAAAAAAACAAAACAAAACAAAACCACACCACGAAACCCAAACCAATTACAGCTTTCTAATCCTCTGACACAGACGTATTTTAGGACAAGAATATGTTTTAAAGAGACAGAATGGAGTTCATTACCTCTTTCAATAAATAATACTTACATGCTAACTTATATTCACATTTGTTCACTTTTTCACGGATTATGTTTAAGGCAATAGGTTTTTTGATGATATCATAGTAGTCTGGTACCTTTTAAAAAAGAAAAAAAAAAGAATGATTCAGAGATAAACAAATGGAAGCTTAAAATTCTACCTATGCAAAAAATTAAGCAAGTTGTGCATTAGCAGAAAGCATTTTGGGTTTGTTTTTAAATAAACAGGAGACCCAAGCAACCATCTCCATTTCCTGAACTGAATATTAGTTTTCAGGTATTGTTTTTTCATATCATTAAAGTATCAGACCCCAACAAACATTAGCCAGCAATTTAATTAATAAATCTAGTCCTAAATACACTGTGAACAACTGTAAGAAAACTGCATGAGCAGATAAGCATCATGGTGTTCCAGCCATTCCCATCTGTCAAGTGCAAAAATTGTTTTCAAGATTTTAAAACTTCATTTTCCTGTAAGATATTACAATATTAAAAGCTCTTTAATCATAAGTAACAACCATTTTTACTCCACTACTATTCAACTTCTTGCAGTTTTGCAAAAGAAATTAAATCCTGAGATTCCATTTAACTGTGTTGAAGAGAAGGTAGTGAACCTTTCTGTAGCAAGCAGGACACAGTGCGCAAGTACCAGAGATAAACAGCCACTCAGAACAGGGTTTATGTGATAAAAGTGAAGGGAGGAAAAGGATTGCCTAACCCTTAAGGGCGCTGATCATTTGGATCACAGATTTTTGAATTCCAAGTAAACACCAAGATTAGGGTTAATCTGTCTCACTCACAAAGAGGGACAGGGGGTAAAAGCATATCCAATCCAAATTTGACTTTTTTTTTAAAAAAAAAACAAGAAAAGAATAACCACATGCACCATCATCTATGTTTTAAAATCAAATTCTTGGTTATGGCCTATAACTTTAATATATCAAGGGCAACCTGCAAACAAACCTAGAAAGAATTAGTAGAGAAATAGAATTAGATTAACACTTTTTTTATTCCTTTCCATTTAGGAGTGCTGTTTACATAAGTACTAAAAAGAAAGGTAATTTTCTCTTTCTGGCTTGCTGTGCACTGATCATTCAATGTATTCTTTACATTGTCTTAAAGGCAATGAAAAGTTTAAACCAAAATTTCTCTCATGATGGATTTTTCTTTCCTAAATATACAGAAATTATCCCTTAGTGATTGATTTAGGCAAACCACAATGCACTGAATTCTAGCAGCTTCCTTTCAGGATCAAAATTAAGTTGAATTCTCCATCCCCCCTTAAGAGGCTTTCTTGCAATTCACCAGATTCTTGCACTTGCCAGTGTAATACCTGTACTCTAGTAAGCAGACACTAGTCTCCATTTCATTCAAAATTCCTCTCCTCCTCCTCTGCACTTAGATCTTCCATTCATGTTTGTACATCATTCTTTTTGTCCAGATACATTAATCCTTCTAGCTATCTGTGACTCTGAATTCAGAGTTTTAAGTCATCATTTAACAACTACCATTGTTAATTTTAATAGAGCATTTAAACACTGAGCTCTAGATCCTGCCAGAATGCCTGTGCAGAGTTCCTCCGGAGGGTTTGGAGAGGACAGGCACTTTGTTAGGGTAGGATAGTTGCAGCAGTGCCTTACAGCTGACAAGCCAGTGCAGCCTGCAGAAAAAGCAGACACGCTTTGGGAACTTTTATTCTAATACAAGCTTCTAAAGCAGTGCTTACTTTGGGTACATAGTTTACCATCAATTATTTTAAACAAGAGGGAAATTAAATTAAGAACTAAGCTAAGAAATAATCTTTTTACTGCATTATAGTTAAGATGGGCATGGTTATTTTATTGCAGGTCTGTTCTCAAAATATCTTGACATAAATTGAAAACTAATTCAACTGCTTAATTAATAACCATAAGCTTATCTTTAGCAGTACTATGCTCTATTTGTTGTTGGTGTTTTGGTTTGTTTGTTTTTGTTTTTTTTTTAAATCAAAGCATTTTAGTTTTAAATGCCTGATGGAAAACATATTTAAAGTTTTCCCAATAACATGTCAATTGGAAAAGTTACTTCTGGCACCAAGTATCTGAGCTGAGATGCGAGACTTCTTCCAAATCCTATTGCTTAGCTGTATCCCTGTGTGGGCAATGCTGTAAAGTCCCAAGTTTTACTGGCAGCAAACAGGATTCTCAACCATTATCATTCCCTCTACAGTTCTATCAGTTACCTGGATTTTGGAAACCAGTTTCATGAAAGGCCAGCTGTCATCATGTCGTACCAGTTCCACTACGAGTTGCTCAAAAGCTGAGAGTTCATGCACTCCCCCTTGACGTCCTGAACTTCTCCTGTTCAGTGAGGTTTGAGGAGATGATTCTGGAAAAAAAAAAAAACAACACATCCCACCAGATAAAAAAAATCTGACAAGTACAATAAAGAAAATAATAAGAAAAACACTGAAACATCAATATTCTTGGGTACTAAAACCGTAGTTTCAGGGCACAACTCATGTAGTTTGGCTTCAGGTCTTAACTATCCTACAGCCTTGTTATTAACCACTAAATGTCTCTTGCTGTACAAAATGCTAAGTACCAAGACTTAGCTGGGTTCCTCCTCCATTATCCTTCACTGCATTAATTTTGGAAAGGATTTTTTCACTGATTTCAATTTTAAAACAATTTGTTAAACACTTAAAGAAAAGCCCTATTAGAGGAAAACAGAATAAGCTGCCTGCTCATAACTTTTACTTCCACAAAACCTCTATTCAGAGTGGTTTTATCTGCTTTCAAGAGTAGTCAGCAGGGTAGTTAGAGGATAAGACCAGAAACTCCCAATGGTGAAGGACAGAAACTGCAGAATACAAGGCTGTCACACTGGAGTGCAAACTCTTTTACACTCTTCAGTCTCACACTGAGTCCTTTTTGTTTTTAAAAGGTTATTGTAGTTTTCCAAGTACTACCCTACCATCAAATACTTGTTAGTAGCTTAACAAACAAGGACAGTGCTAGCCCTGTACCAGGTAGATGACCTTTTAATTCTGGCAGGAGTTTCCTGTTGTCCATGTATATTCTCAGTTTCACTACCTTGCCTACATCTGTGTTCTTCACTGTTTAACTCTTTAATAAAACAAACCCATAAAAGCTATAAGTAAACATCTGCATGGGTTAAGGCATAAATATCACTTCCACATTTTCTATCCACTTATTAGCAATTGCTCCATATTGTGTACAAATATGAAATTTCAAATATGGATATGATAAACCTTGGAAAATTAAGTATTTGTTCTTTAGATGACAAAATTTTCTTTAAGGTTCACTTCTGTCACTGCAAAAGAAGGGAACTGTCCTGCTGGAAGTCGTAAAAATGCCTTCAACCACCACTTCTAGTCTCCTTGCTCCACCACACAAATATTCTGGCAACGAACAGAATGTGTTTTTTGTTCTGGATAAACACATTTCTCTAACCTGTGGATTGTCGTTTCCTGCCTCTTCTCTTGGGTTCAGTAACAGGAAGAGAAAGCTTTGAAGCAGAAACTGGATACTTCCTAAGCCGTTCGTTTGAGTCTCCGGTATCGACAATTCTAAATCCAAGAGAATTGGAGGGGCTGTTTTCCAGTGTGTTATCAGCACTCTTTCTTCCTCTTCGTCTTCTTCGAGGACTGAGTAATTCCACAAATACATCTGCTTCTAATGAACTTTGGCTCTGACGAGTGGTCCGGCTATTAAGTCTTAAAGAAGGCTTTGTCACTGATGAAGGGGCAGATTTTACCTTTCTTAAACCCCTTCTGGTAACTTTAGATGAAGATTCAGTTTGCTTAGGTGTGTTTTGCTGACTCCGAGAAGCGTATCTTGCCTGACGTTGGCTGTTCTGACTTGAGAATGGATTGTTGAGTTTGGCAGCTCTCATTTTTAGTGGAAACTTGACCTGGGGTCTTCCTTGCTTTGATGGGCTACAAAAAGTGAACAATTGTGTTTAAAGTTTATCCCAAAATTCCATTCTTCTCTTTTCCCTCATTTTTCTAATTATTTAAAAAAACCCAACCATTCAAGGTCGGACTGGCAAGCAGCTGGCTTTCAAGATGATACAGTCATTCAGTTACCATTATCTTAAATATTGCTCTGAAGTCCCTTAACCAAATATTAGGCGGAGCACATACTTTAAAGAAATGCTCAGAATTCTGATCACCCTTGAAGCTTGTGCTATATGAATACACTAACTGAAGCGCCAGCTATCACTTGCTTACTTCTCACAGAAATTATAATATTGTTCAAAAATCCTAGTAGTTATCACCTACGTAAAACTGCTCAAGAGATCAGGAAAGTTTCCTTCGACTTTTACACTCCTGGTATGTGTCAAATCCATCACTTTACTGAAATTATCACATTGGACTGTTTAGCTGTTTGGGATAGGTTTTGGTTGGTTGGTTTTGGTGGGGGGATTCTTGGTGTGGTTTTTGTATTTGTTTTATTTTTTATGAACAGCTACTACAAAACTCCTCAAGTCCTCCCAGTGTCACATAGCCTCTGACAGATGACCTTGTCTTCCCTAATGTTCCAATACTTAGTGTATGCACCTAGTCCCTCAAAATTCAAAACTGGACAAAAAAACCTCCAGGTTATCTCCAGAAAATCTTTACTGTTTGAAACTCTCTCCACTTTATATTCAAACAGTAGTTGTACAGAACTGCAACTCTGATGGCCACCTCTCACCCATACATCCAAGGCTGGAATTTTCATCCTGAAAAGTGAGTCTAAGTCCAATGCACCTAAATTTTGTTAATATTAAACCCATCAGTAAGAGCCAAATTAATGACAAGCTACCATTCTTTAAAATAAACATCTTTTTCGACTGGATTTTCAATATGTGGGCTTACATAAACAATTACTCCACCTAATAATCAAGATGATATTTCAGTAGGAAACCACAGATATCTAGTTACCTTATCTCTTCTTCCTCTTGAGATTCATCCTCCTCATCTTGATCTTCTTCATAGTGCTCTTCCTCACTTTGTCCCATTTCATCATAGTTTGCCTCTTCTTCCCCTTCTCCTAGTCGTTCAGCAGTTTCTTCATCACTTTCCACAGAAGGTCTTTGTCTGGAGGAGAGGCGTCTAGAGCGCTGTTTTGGTCGGCACTCTGGACAAAACCAGTCTCCTTCAGGAATGACCTAGAAACAGAATTTAAAAAAAAGCAAGCATTAGTAATATGCAATTAAGTTATAAGACCTACTCAAGTTTTTTGTGAAAAGGAAGCACTTATTTTTCCTCAAATACCTTCAGCTTGGGTCTGATACAGTAAGTATGATAGCCTCGATCACAGCCATCACACAGCACCATGCTTTCTGCATCACCTTTCTTTCGACACACTTTACAGCGAGCATTGAGGATGGACTTTGACCAGATGACACTTCGATCCAGCGTAGACAGATGAAGGAAGATTTGCGACAAGCTGGTAGAAGAAAGAAGTGATTCTCTCCAGCGATCCAAAACTGTTTTATAGGACCGTCCACCATCACTGGCATCTTCCATTGAAGAAGAGGATTAAAAAAAACAAACAAACAAAAAAAGGCAGAATGATCAAACTTCTTTTTCAAACATCCAGGTTATGAAGTAAGGTGCTTTCAAACAAACAGCAGTAGTAAGCTTAATATTATAACCTTTGTCTTATCTCTTGCAATATTTGATTCATCCTTAGTTTCCAAGCTGCTAAAGCCGTAAGATTTTACTCTTCAATACCAATTCCATTGAGAACTTGCACATACATAGCACAGGAGTAAGACATGAAAGTCTTACTCAGATGTTAACCTGGAAACCTAACAATTTGATTCAATTTATAGAAGTACACATGAAGATTACTTAAGATTAAAAAAATAAAAACCACACTCCCAATATACTTTCCCTTGTAGGTACGTTTTGAAATTCCGTAATATTTACATTTAAAGAAAGTACCTGCCATTAAACAGAGATTTCACAGGAAAAAAAAACACCTTGAAGGACTCTTCTCATCTGCCCTTGCCCTGTATAGTTCAGCAGACAATCTGTCAGGCCTCTCCCCATGCCTCAATGCTTTTATTCCTGCCCTGCACTCTGACTTCACAAGAACCTGCACGCCTGTGTGGTTAACCAGATTGTGTGACTGGTCTGGCTGAAATAAAACTAACTGTTTTCTTGATATTTTACAAGCAATGTAGCACCCATGAATCTGTGGTACACACCCAGTGGCAAGCCAAGTAAGACCTGGGATCCTAATTAAGTTATAAATAAATGGCTATGTATGTGTGTACAGAAATTATATTGTATTTTCAAACAGGTTTGGTTTGCAATCCAGGCCACTGAAGCAGCCACACAAATACCCACACAGAACAGCGCAAGGGGCGGTATGGAATGGGAATGAGCAGCTGGGGGTTACAGAGGCAAATGGGCTGTTTGAGGAGCTAGAGAAATGAGAAGGTAGAACTTGCATATTGCACTGCTGCTACTGAGCAGAGAGGAAATTTCTTCATGAATGCTGAAAGCAATTTCTTGCATTTTAGAGCAAGAAGGTTTAAGGACAGGATGAGACAATATAGCAGTACTTTTGATTATAGAAATATCCACAGATTTCCCTTCTAAAAGTGACGGTCCAGTTATTACTGTGTGATCTCTAGCTGATTAACAATTCACTCCCCAGTATAAAATACCACCTTGCCTGCTGCACTAGTCACAGTGGGCACAGGAATGGCCTACAATCCACCTGTCTGCCAGATGATTTCTCCTCAGGAATAGGAAGAGAAAATATCTAATAACAAATAAAAGAATAAAAATGAGCCTAATTGCTCTCCTGGCAAAGCCTTTGTGTCTTCTCATCAACTGGCTGCCAGGATTTGCCTAATCTTGCATACATTTGCATTAGCAGCAAGCAGCACAAGAGAAGCAATGGGAGAAGGCAGAGGATAAACAGGAAACACAGCTCCATAAATAAAATATAGCCACTCCTGAACAAATCCAGACTTCCTAAAATTTCCGGTTACATCGTCCTTGGGTTTCCTGTCTCAAGCTCAGTCTTACGAAGGACAGTGGATAAGCTCCTTTTCACAGCACTGCAGTATAACTCTCAGTGTATTTTTCAAAATTCAGAAAGAAGAAAATGAAAACCACTTGTCAGGAAACTAGACTCTAATGTGAGACCCACTTAAGTTTCTAATCTAACTCTGGCAAACGACATTTTATCTTAAGTGTATATATAGTTTGGTAAGCATTTCTTTTGCTGACAATGGCAGCTTATTACATTATTACCTTTTTTGATGGTTATTTTTAACCTCGATTGGTTCACCAATATAGCTCATCACACAACACAACAAATATTTGCACCGCAAAACTGCAATATAGACATAGAAATTGCTGACCACAACCCGCTTCAGCATGTCCTGCTGCTGAGAGAAACACACCAAATGACACCCGCTGTTTCAGGCCCCAATTTGTAAATTAAGAATAACACTTTTTTCTTCCATCCATCATCTTTCTCATTTATATTGTTAACTTGAAGGGGGAAATGGCCTCTTCTTTTGTGTCTGAGCAGCTCTACATTGCGCAGTGGGATACCCCTCTGTCAGCTAAGCCCTCCAAGCCTTGCTACAATGCAAATGAAGTTGTTTGACAGATCTATGCACTCATCTATCAATAGCTAATTGAGTTCAGGGAAGGGTTTTCCATTTTAGTATTTCTAGAAAGGATATGCAGTTGCACAATGCTGTGAAGTTTCAAAAATCCAAGGGTATTAAAAGGAAGGGGAAAAGAAAAGGATTACGTGAACATGCAGATTTCTGTTCCAAAGTGATAAAAAGAAAATACACTTCTTTATCTCTGGTTGCAGAAAACTTGAAAAAATAATAACTATTAAAAAAAAAAATCTTTTGAGTTGTATTTTGTTTTACTACCCATGCTTAAACCTTTGGCTTTGGTACTGCAATTCCTTCAATGTAAGGAACTGGCTACAAAATTATTAAAGTAAAAAAAGAGAAAACCTGATAAGATATTCAATACTCTAATTCTTAGCTATGCAAGTAGCATTTAAAATCTACAGTCTCCCTGACTAGTCTGGCCTATCTCTACCGCTTTTTATCCCCCCAGTGGTACCTTTTATCATCTTCTGTGTTACCTAAGATTAAATTTATAAAGTTATTTCAAATACCTTTTTGAAGTGTGGCAGATTATTTTTAAATTAATTTTTAGAATCCATACTTGTGCAGTCTAAAAATGTAACTAGAATAGTGGTTCCCACATGTGTACATGTAAAAAGGTAGGCATGGAAGGGTAAGAGAATCATGTGCATGGAGGAATTGCACATCCCAGGATTTACTTTGACTCCTGCTACAAACCAAAGGCTTAAACTGAAAGCTCTTAAACCTACCCTCCTTTAACTTTCTGTCCATCTCTGGTACAAATGGCTACAGCAGCAGCTTACTGACCACAGGTTTCTCTCTCAGCAAACTTGTCTGTTCTATGCTACCATGAACTCCCGCCATCTCAAAAATAGTCAGTTTATGGGCACAGTCCTCAAGGACAAAGAGAACTAGCTTGTTCTGTCCACATGAAACAACATACTTAAGACATTTTTGTGCATGAGTGTTCTTGAATATTAAAATGATGAAACTACTCTCCCAGGAAGTAAAGAGCTATAGTAAACCTCACCTGCTCCAAATACAAGGTACCTTCTCTGATTGTCTCCTCTGAACGATAAAGAAAAATTCTTCATCATAAAAAAATGCCCAGTTCCACCTTTGCTGCCTCTGCTCTCAAAACTCCACTGCGAACTAATGAAAGCACGAGAACAAAGCATGCGTATAGACTAATTCTACCCCAGTTCACTGCTGGAAGATGCCCGATGCTATTATAATGAGGACAATTATAAATAAAGAGGAAACAACCTTGGAGTAGAGGAAACAAAAATAATCAAAATCTAGAAAGAAAGGAATGAAATGAAGACAAGCAAAAAGGAGTGAAAAAAGTTGGGGTTTTTGTCTTAGAAGTAGTGCATGGCATGAGTTAAAAAGGAGGTAAATGGTTCCCAATATCAGCCACAAAGGTGCTCCTATGAATTAGAATCCAACCTTTCGTATGGAAATCTGAAGGATGCTTAATGACTGAAGTCCTGAAGTAGTGCAGAAGCCAAGGTTTTTTTCGTGGCTGCCTCAAACTCCAGGGCAATGAAATTGCTTCATCATTTTATAACTCAATTTTCACATCTATGTACTAGAAATTATGAGACTTATGTCTCCACTGCAAAGTGTTTTGAAATGTAAGGAAAAGTAATTTATGCCAAAAAAGCCGTAAAATCCACAGTTAAAATTACATGTATTTCTTCCCCCTCAAACATAATTTTTATTTGAGAAGTAGCACTTAAGAGTTTCCATCAAGCAGCTTTTTTTTTTATCTTAACTCAGAATTTTTACAGGAAAAAAACATGCACTGTAAGCTGCACCCTGCTTTTTGTGATTCTCCCTAAACATTGCCTTGGGCTGAACTAAAGGAAACAAACCGAAATTTTCATAGCTAATGAGTAACGAAAGGATTTCTAAAACAGAATTAATTAATTACAAAATGCACACAATTCATGTTACATTTAATCACCAGACAACCAAAGATTAGCGGCCATCTAGCAGCTCTGCCAGGCAGAGGGTGCTGTTTCTGGGGTTTCTAGATCTTTTGCATTGCTATCTTGTGTGTCAGCCTTTTCTTGCTTTTCCACTTGAATATTTGGTATGCACCTCAACTCTAAACTTATCAGAGTCACCAGGGAGGCTCTTGGCAGCCTGATAGAGCCTCAGAACAAAAACGGAGCAGAGGGGAGCAGCTGGTCCTTTTATTCCTGTACCGGGTCCCTTTGTCTGCTCTGCACCCTGCAGGCCACCGGGATAAACTTGCCAGTGACTGCAGTGAATTTCACTGCGCTGTCTTTAGTACTAGAAGCTGTAAATAGAGTGAAAACTAAAAATTGTTAAGTATGTCTCCATTCCCTAGTAAGAACAGAGCACGGTGAAGGAGGGACAAAGGGGGAAAAGAAACTCCATAGTGAAGGCAACAACGGAAATCACGGCAAAGACAAAGCACGTTCAATTTGGTTTAAAGCAGAAATGCAGGCATACTCTTTTTAGTAAAAGCGTTCCCCTGTACTGCTTCCAAAACAGAACTCTGAACACTTGCTTGACTTCCAACGTTTTTACTTCAGTGTTAATTAAATCAGCCTAAATAGTTAGGTTTGTCAGGTTTAACATTAGAAACAGATATGCAGGCATTTTGTCTAGGGGATGGTTCCATTAAATACTACTATGAAAAAAAACTGTTAAAAAAAAAGTGTATGGACACAATGATCTATATAAGAACAGGCAAACAAAACCAAAAAACCCAGTACTCAGAGTACTGTTGGCCATTTTCTAGAGACGTCAATGAAAGAAGGGATCAGTTTTGAGCACAAGGCAGTCCCCAAGCAAGAAGCAGTGTCCACTTTTTATTAAAAGGTTTAGTAACACTACTAACACCTCCTTGTCAAGTCAAGAACTTTTCTTTGCCTGTTACACATATGCAAGTTGCAAACTAAGAAACAGAACTTGCTGTGGTAGCACGTGAAGACATGTTTCCAACTGGGAAGCTTAAGTTGAATGTAAGACCACGCAAATTTTACACTCTTGGTTTTTTGAACATATCTGAAACATTGAAGAATTATATCCAGAAAGGGCTGCATCCAGAAATGCTGTTTGACCTCTAAAGTGCCTAAATTTGCCAGGTGCCTCTCAAACCCAGTTTGCAGTTGCAGTTGCAACTTCTGGTCACGTCCAAAAGTTCCCAAATCAGCGTACCTTTCACATAACTAGCTGCCTAGCAGTCAGAAAAATCAGCAGTGAACAGGTGTGTTTTAACCTTTCTTTACTAGAGCCACTCAAAGCCACAGCTCCTCCAAGAGCTCTCTAGTGACAAAACTGAAATACTGCCTTCATTCAGACTCGTCTTCTGCTAAAAGTGGCCCATTACACAAACAAAAACGTGAGATGCTTGGCACCAAAAAGTAAAGCAAGGAAGAGGGAACCTGACACTGTCACTTAATGTTTAGGGCAGTAAGCCAGAGCAGAGGAGACATGGGATCTTTCCTGCTCCCTCAGCTATGTAGGTTATTTTATACATTACAGTAATCTTACAGTAGTATCATTTTTCAGAGCAGAAAATATGCACAACCACAGTATGGTAAACAAATGTAAGAGATCTAAGACGTGCAAATGATGTAAGACTGCTTTCCCTATATACTTTGTCACACAGTATAAAGAATCTAAAGGAAAACAGAATTTCCAAATTAAAAACAAACAAGAAACATCACCATCACCAAAAGGTCAGGCAAAAACATGAACCATTAGATTATGGCAGAGCTGGGACCACTGAAAAACAGACGCAGGAGGTTTGCTATAAAACACTTTCTCTCCAATACTTCAGGGACACTTTTCTTCTTTTAGTCTTTTTCCTCTAAACTCAGGATACCTGATCTATGGCCAGAACATACTAATAGCCATGTTCTTCCTCTTAAGGGCACACTGTGGTAAGCTTACAGATGTCAGCAAGATGCTGTTGCCAAAATACTCTCAAGGGAGAGCTTGGAAAGAGAGGCATATACTGAACAATGCATTTACAACCTGCACATGCAGAGTAAATATGACAAATGCTAGATGCACTGCCAATTAACTGTCCCATGCACATGCTGGCAATCTAGTCATATAGCAGGAAACAAGCTGTATCATGCCTGGCTTGGAAAGGGCAGACATACTCAAGTTGACCAAACACTTAGCCAAGGAAAGATTTTAAACAGCTGCAGTTTACTCCTATGCTCTCCCCTTTCATCTCAATCATTTGCTGTGTTTCCCTTTTCTAGAGGTCATCACACTGATAATGAAAGCTTGTGGAAAGGAACCCATGCGTGCGTGTCAGTCTCTGGCACAAATCTAGCTCTCACTCATCTTCATAGGCAACTGATATCCAGACACCAGACTCCATGCAGGAGCAGCCGAAATGCTGAAACAGTTTTAGGTCAGCTGTGCCACCGAGCACTAATGTGTAGTGTTCATACAACAAAGCCTGCATTTTCATCTTGAGCTACTGCAGCAAAATCTGCCAAAGCCTATAGATTTTTTTAATGAAGTCATTATCAGAGGAGAGTATCATTTTAATAGGAGGTGTAGCAGTTTGTGCTCTGGAGGGCCCCTGGTATGTGCTGCACTGATAAACCTTGCTGCACTCTTGCAGGCAAGAAATAAAAGCAGTCCAGCTGTGCAGAGCTCATTCTCAGTGTGGCATCTGGAAGGGAAGCCTGGCCGGAACAGCTGCCTTGGGAACTACGAACCACCTTTACACAGTTCTCCAATTCAAAACCCCAGTTTTGAATTGCAGAAAGATCCTCAGGAATCCAGACCTGAGGGATCACAGGAAAACAAAGTGACTTTACACACTTTGGATCTCCTCTCTCACCCTTAGAGCACATCAGAAGAATTCAAGGAAGAAATACATGTTAAAGCCAAGCTACAATCATGCTTTGGTTTAAATGTGTCTTGCAACCTTTTATTTCTAAGTTTTGCAGCATAAACACAAACATCAAAGATCTGAAAGTTTGCAATGTAAATCTTTCCTATGTTTTACTGTAAATATTCTGTTATTGCCAAACAAGGTGATCCAGATAAACCAGGCCTATATTCTTTCACAGAAACAGTATAAAAAGGAGCACACATTTTTACAGCCTAAAAAACACACAGAAGAAACTCACTGTATAGTTAGTTGCATGATAAATTGGCCTCAACAGTAATGCTGAATTACAGATTATTCCCCCAGAAAGCTCAATCATTTCTGTCTAAGGGTATAATTTGTCTCCCAGTGCATCAGTACAACTGTAGGGTCACATAAACCATAAAATGATCAGGTTAAATAGGCATGTATACACTATTAATACATGTAATTCAGGGCATGCAGAGTAGTAAGAAAAATATTAATATTTCCTTATGAACTACAGCCTTGTAAAGTGACAATTGTACACAGCAACAGGTTAGTTATGTATTCTTTTCCCTGACATGTCCCTCTAAAGTATTCAGTCTTACAAAAGCAGCAAGTGGGTTTGGGGTAGGGTGTTTTTCTGGTTTTGTTACCAAATCTTACACAAAATTAGTTTCAGTTCTGAAAGCTTACCAAGAGGTGCTTTGAGAAACCTGCGCTCAATCCCTTGTTCTATCTGAAGCAGTGCAGATGCCAAGTAGTGGACCACATTATTAACTGGCTGAGGAGTACTTGTACTTGTTGATGCAGCACTTGGAGCTTCAGTTTTTAACCCAATGAGTCTAGAATAGAAATGTATTAAATTATCTTTTCTTTTAAACATACTTTGAATTCAACACCACAGATGTTTGTACAGTCTGTATCCACAGTAGATATTTATTTTCACTTTGATTACATGCATAGACTATGGATATGAGCACGTACTGCACAGGTGTGATTAGTTAGTTATCCCAGTTCTTGAGTTTGCTTAATTAGTCTAGTTAATCTAGATAAATCATCTTTACATAACAGTGTTACCTAAATTTAAAGAAATCTGGATGACAAATTTCAATACAATTATTAAGATTTCCAGAAGATTTAATGCAACATCCATCAGCCAGTTTATGAGAGATTTCTGTGAAGAGCATAACCTGAAGTAATTCTTCAATGAAAACACTTCCAGTGGTGAGGATATAGTCTTTTAGAATACTTCCGTCTGCAGAAGTTCAACTACCTATAGACCCACCATTAATAACATTACTGAAAATAAATAAAACCCAAAAGTAATTTTAGAATCAAGAATTGTTAATTTATATGTTCTCACCCTTGGGGGATTTTTTGAAAATACTAACTCTTTATGTAAGTGAGGGGAAAAAAGAAAAAATAAGGGGAGTGGGGTGAGTGGGTGGGAGGTAGGTTTCCAATAAAACAGCCTTCTTTGACCAAAGACTAAGTAATCATTCCAAAATGTAGTTAATCTTCCTGAACCACAAACATTAAGTATAGTGTAGGAGAGCAACTCTCACTAATGAAAATAAAATTCAATTTCTACTTGGGGTTTATAAAAAAAATAACTAATTAAGACTGTCTGGATTCTGCTTTATTCCAGTGAACAAGCAATGCTTTTGGTTGTCCCTGTTCTTTTTTCACACTTAAAAGCTGTTCATTATATTTTGCAGTCACACACATTTTGAGAGCCTGAAATCTAACAGAAAAAAAGCTGCATAGTTATTTACATTTCACTAGTCAAACTCCAAGGTCTTAATGAGATGTCATTCGCTGAGTGGATAAAAAGCCCAGCATAAAAAGCAATCTGTCACATGATTTCAGAATCCCACAGTCTCTGTTTTAATATGCAAGACTTTATTAGAGTAGACTTTATTCAGAAACTTTGACAGAGTCAATATCAAAAAGAAAAAAAAAAAAAAGCAAGCAACAAGCTTCTGCAGTTGAATCGATAGTTGGCAAAGGAGCAAGTGTCCAAGGTAACTGGAGACAGATAAATTTTAGCTTCTTAATTAAAACGCGGGAATATTTCTATGTTGTGGTTTTCAGGAAGCAAGTATCCGTAAATTGTGACAATAATATAAAGAAGGATGACCCTATCCATTCTGCATGCAACTAACGAACTCAGCTAACAAAGGGCAGTCTTATATGAAAATACTAATTCGGCAAAATTAAATAAAAAGGGAAAAAACTTAAAGAACTTTAAGTTCCTACATCCAACACTGCATTCAAGAATCCAGTCAGAAATCTAGCTTTCATAAAAGTCTAATTGCAGAAAACCTCATAAAATACATAAGCAAAGTGTGTTAGCACATTGACCAGTGAATCTTTTTTTCTGCAATATTTCAACATTCACACCCTATCAAGACATAAAATTTTATATGTATTAAGTAAATTAAGGTAGATCTGTATTTCTGAAAAGTATGTAACTTCTGAGAAAAATTTAGAAATCTTCAGTTCCTTTTTTTTGATTTCCAACACACACAGATTTAGAGTCCCACATCTGTCTCAAATGCTTATTTAAAAAACACCACACTTTTACAGTTGCAACACTAGATTTGAGGTTTTCTCTTTTACTCTGTTTCAGTTTGCTCTACAGAAGTATCATCATTCACAGAGTTATAAGATTATATCTCTGTTTTGTTGCAGTGCTAAAGGTTAATCCAGACCATGGTCTGTTGCACTGATGGTTCTTACTGTGACTCATTAAGAGGTACACTGGCCAGTTCCACCAGCAATTTGTTACTATTCCCGTTTTCCCTTTTAAATACTCTTACTCTTTCCACAAAGTGGATTTTTTTTTTTTCTTCTGGAAAACAAAACAGAAATTGCCATATTAATGTTTCTCAGCATTTTAAATGATATTAAAATGAATTTCTGTATTCCTTATTTGATAATTAAAGTCAACTTCGAGTACTCTGTAATATCTGAATAGTAGTTGTAAAACTTGGTGTCTTAGTCTTATATGGTAATAGAACAGTGCCATTTAAAAAATATAAACCAATGCAAAAATATCACATTCTACAACTCAGATTAATACATACCATTACAAAAATGGTCAAAAAGGGTAAAAACAATTTGAAGGTTAAAAAACCCCACAACAGAGCATGCTATAAAACTCACAGGGAAGTGCCATTATTTAAACCATAGCTCTTACCTGTCTTTCACAATAAATTTGTCTTGATCATCAGTTTCCATTTCTTCAGATTCTTCATTCACAGTTTTAATTATACCATTTTCTTTGTTTTCATCGTTCAGAAACTCATACCGCCCATGTTCTAAGGCTGCTCTCCAAGACTGTCTGTCTGTAACCTGAAGCAAACATACACATCTGAAGTTTCTAAAGAATCAAAGGCTACAAACTTTTATTACAAATTACTGTCTACAGTTAATTTAATTATGCTTTCAGTAAAACCCATAGTATGCAAGAGTTCTCATTTGAGTTACAGACTTGACGGCACCATGGTGCTCTTAAGTATTCTACAATTCACAAATACCTTAATAGCCCCCAATGTTCCTTGGTAGATTCTGTCTTCAATATCCAAAAGAAAGTCTCTGAGTCTCAGTTCAAGCTGCTTCTCTGCAGATACATGAGATCCATCATGGGCATTCTGCATCCTTCCCCGTCCTGAAGGAGGTCTGATGTCACTTTGAGGTTTGTCTACAAGAATACCAAGTAACTTTATGTTAGTGGACTTTGTTCCCTAAAGTAGCCACTGGTGGTGGAACAACAGTAGTATAGGGCAGAACAAACTAAACACACAGGTTCAAAACTCCCTTCCTGCAGTGACAGTTGCCACCACTTACATCTCCATGACAGTTAAGGCATCCAATCCAACCAAGTGGAGTATACTTTTAAGGGAAGACCTACAGATTCATATTCACTCATCCCAACACACAGGATGAGAAATTCTTATTAATTTAAAAGTCATTCTTTTGTCTTAAAATGTTTTCTGAATTTGTAGATAATCAACAATTCTCTAAGTGCAAGGAGGGAAAAAAAGCACTGATTCATATTTCTAGTATTTTTCATATTTGATAGCACTTACTTTACAAAACTCCTCAGGTTTTTTTCCCCCCACATGGATCTTTATCATGGCAACATTTAAAATAAGCATGTGCAACTGACAATTGCAAAAACTAACGGAATAAGATATAAACCCTTTTAAAAATCTAACTTTAAACCAAAACAAAACACAAAGATAAGATGACACAGGCAAACTAGACTGTGTCCTCTAATTAAAGGAGGGGAAAAAAAAGGAAAACAGCAAGATAATGAATTTAAGGCATCTCAAATGCAGAAACAACTCCCTCTAACTGAAAGTAACCACGCAAATATTCTCAAAATGTATACTAGCATACTCTGATGTCTGGATGAGGGAAACCTCCTTTTTTGGTTTAAAAGAATAATTGAAATATTTTTTTCTTGAGCAGAACTGAAACAGCAGCAATTGGCTTGCAAGTAATTGATGAGGAAAAGTTAATGGATACTGGAATAAAAGTCACCTATCAGTTTTATTTCCATGCTCTTTTGAGTGGGAATTAGAAAACAGAGAAGAGCAGTCTACAGCCTAAGAGAATCACAGAACAGTTCTCACTTGTCCTGCAAGTCATTTGAGTGAAGGCAATAGTGCAGCAGTTAAAGTCCACTGCAGTAAAACCCCCTGCAAAGTACAGCTACACATGGCCACTTTCACTGCTTATCACACAGGGAAGGCAGCATTAGTATTGGACCACTGCATTTGAATTTTCTTTATTAAAGCAAAGTTCAAATTTGCCTTTTTTTAAAAAAATAACAAAAATCAATATTATTCCACAATTGTAACATAGAAAGAAAAATCTATGTTTCTGTAAATCAAGTTGCTTCAGGGCAGAAAGCAGCACACAAAATACAGGTACAGCAACTAGGAAAGTAAGGAACCATCCACACAAACGTTAGTATACCAGAAAATTATATTCTCTCACCAAAAACCACAAACATAGCCGTAAGGCCTCCAAATAAAGTTTAATTATTATGCAGAAACTCTGTCCTGTGCTAGTTTCCACCAAAAGAAATGGTGGATCATTGTGGATTTAGTACTATTTGACGTGTTTGCGGCATGTCCTGATATACACATCAGCTATGCTGTGAATAATTCTCTTTTGCCCCAATACAGATACACAGAAATTCTCACAGTAATGTGGCATAATTCAAAACAAAATGCAATTTCTTAAACATTACCCTAGGGAGTTTCATTTTGGTAGCATCCTCCGCCCACCAACATGCCACAAACAAGCCATCTGCAGGCTTGTGTACACAGAATTTCACTAGTGATTGGAGCTAATGTCTTGGCAATAAATGGCAAGACTTGGCTAGGAGAAAAAAAAAAAAACAAAACCAACCCTAAATCTAGGTCTACTATGGTTTTAAGTACACTCCTACATTTTTAAACTCATAAGAACAATACTGCTTTGCAGATGTCTCCTCCTCCTGTAATGAGGCTCTGACAAAAGGGAAAAAAATGAAGAATCAGAGAATCTACTGCACTGATGCTAACCCACATAACCACCAACACAGGTACACTGTTTTTCCTCTCAAAGGTTTTAGCATGACCTAAAACATGCTATCATTCCCTTGTTCACAATAGGTCAGTAAAGGCTTTTGAATAATTTCATGTCTTATAATTATGTTATGAAAGAACATGTCCTACTCAACAAATCAAGGTAGCAGTCATTGCCTAACTATTTGGTGTTTCTGTCTCCAGTGTCATATCTTGTATCTTCTTTCATCATACCAGAAATAAGGACTGGAAATAAGGATCAATACTATGATTTATTTTTAGCAGATACTGATCTTTATTCCCCAGTTAAGCTTTTACCAAAGCTCAAATTACTTCCTAAAGATGTTTAACAGCCAATCCCATTTTACTAAGCAGACATAACAGAAAAACTATTTTAATAAAACACCAGAAAAACATCAAGATCCATCAGAAGAAAAAAAAACAACAAAAAACAGAAAAAAAAATTTAAAACCCAAACCTGTTTTCCACAGAGTGAAATGCTTAATGCTTAAGAATAATTCTTATTTATTTGGAATTACAATTAAACAAGAATTAGAGGTTTCTAGAATATTTTATAGAAACTAGAAGCAAATTAAAATCAGGAATCTTTCATTTACCTGGAATATGAAATTTTTCCACAGGAAAACTGCTTAGTTGTTCATATATTCTACTTTTCTCTTGTAAAAGAGTTTCTTTTAAGGCACTCTCCCTATGTCCTCGGGAATTGAGAGCCTCTAGGAGTTGGTCCAGTTGTTCCCGAGAATTGTAAAAGCACCAACGGTTTGGTTTATATACTGGCCTTGGCACTTCTACGACAACACTGGTGTGTGAATCTTGGTCAATATTGGAGGTAGATTCAGAAGATTTCAAAGACTCTCCAGTTTTACTGAATACCTGAGGTTCATTTGTGCAAGACTGTCCACTATTCTGAAAGGAAGAGGTTCGAGGCAACAACATGTCTTCTGTGAGACCAGAATAGTCCTCTTCAATGAACAATCCAGGAACAGAGGGGAAAATCCAGTAGCGTCGGTACAGACGGTCACGACCTAATGGGGTGATATTTGTGCAGGCTGTTGCATTCTGAATCTTTTCTAACAGTTCCTTCTCTTTCTTTCGTTGCTCCTGTTTTAAAGCTTCTTCATCTTCAGCAGTAAGAGGTTCACTCTTTTCACAAGTGGTCTCTTCTTGTCTTGTAAATTCTTTATATCCATTTTGTCCTCTCCTTCCTAAAAGTTAAAAGGAAAAAAAACAATAGCAATATGCTTATAAATTCTTTATTTAACCGAAAACTCAAGTAAAGGGCAGATTTTGGTTCTGTCCCTTCCCAATTATCTAAACTTACACTGTCAAGGACCATCAGCTCAGTCACGAAACAATACTAGATTTATTAAAGAAAAATTCAAGTGATTATCTCCTTTCCCTCAATAAAGCAGCAGCCATCTTTAGTGTACTTTCACTTTGCAGGAATTAGACTAAGTCTCATTTACTGGCTGTCATTTTTAACACCATAAAAAAAAAAAAAAAGGGAAATTTTAAGAACTTGGAAGTGTGTTATAAAAGTTTCTTATCATGATAAAGTAAAATTCTAGCAATTTCATTACTGAATACAAACTATGCTTCAGACTATTTATCATACTCAAAATGATCGATTTAAACCCCCCCAAAGACCTCAAGCAAATCCAGAATCCCTATAGAAGAGCTTTTATTGCAAACTCAGTTACTTTATCCATGGTTTTAAAAAAATATATATACTATTTTTTCCCCCACAACTTTTACCAGCTGAAAACTACTCCAGTTCACATCTTGGCTTACCAGTCAGGTCCTGACAGTCATCTAGAAAAGTACATCTTGCAATTAACAGATGCAACACTGAAAGATGCTGTCAGCACTCAATTTCTACTGATTTCCAATGTGACCTTTGGTTTCTCCAATTGTAGGAAAGAAATAACACTTGTTTGCCCTCCAGGCACAAGGTCTCAAACATGGGCATTTAAGAAACTTGAATTTCTCTTTAAGACCTCATTGTTTTGCCATCATAAAGTTGTAGTAAACATCCAAGCCTGTATTACAGAATTATTCAATTTTTATCACAGGCACTCTTAGGAACTGTACAGGTTTGCAACCTGAAGTCCACAGTCATCCAGACTTTCACCGTCACGGACACTAGCACAAAGCCTTCACAGGAAAAAGACAGATGAGCTAGCAACCAAAGCCATCAGCAATTCATCCTCCTGTGGCACTTTTTATGTTTAGTTACAAATAGCAGGCTGTGCCATTTACTGCACTACAGCTCCTACTAGCACACTGCCAAGGAAATCAAATCTGGGGATAAGTCTAGTTGTGTTCTTGTATAGAAGGGCCTGCTGCTTCATTAAGAAAGACAAACTAAACCAAAACACATAATATAACATTTTCTTTTAAAATACCTGTTGGTTTTGCAGCTTCTTAATAAAAAGAATCAAACCCACACCATACCCTAATTAGACAAGACTCCTACAACTCTGAGTGTACTACTCCATAACTGTAATGGTTTGTCAGGTAATAGCCTGTTTGAGGTGGGTTTTTTTAAGACAAGAGGAATCCAGACAGCAAATATGGAAGACAAGATACAGAAGTGTGAAAGAACATACAGCTGACTGCTAGAACTACATCAGGCCAGTTCTGTGTGGTTAATAGCCTATTATGATCATGTTTGGGTGGGGTTTTTTCCCTTTTCCTTTAAAAATTTAGAGGAAAGATTGATACTTTATAAAAACTTACTGTAAAACTGAAGAACTTCACAGGTGCATGCATGCACTTCTGCGCACACATATTCACAAATGAACAAATGCATTATAGCATTACCTCTTCCTCGCTTTTTGTTTGGTCCCAGCTCTTCTTCATCCTCCGTCACTGTGTCCATGTCTTGCTCTTTACGTTCAATATCTTTGCTCTCTGTACTAGTATCAAGGTCTTCCCGTTCCTCCTCCCTGACACAATAAAATAAACAAAAGGTGACTAACTGACCAACCATGTATTAAAAGCTGAATGGAATTAAAAAAAAATAAATACACACTAGAATATGGCATCTTCAACACAAACAGTATTTTTTCTCAGAAGTACTTAAGCTAGACAAAGACCTATAATGCTCTTTAAAAATAAACTTCAAGTCACAGTATATATTAACACCCAGAAGAAACCCACTGAACTGTAAATGGAAAGTTCCATATTAAAGACTAAAACCTCCTCTTTGGTACTTATTCTTTCATTTGAAGAGTGTTGCTATAATCAGATCCTTTTTGGAGACATCTTAGTGCAGTTCTACTGACTTGAATTATTTTTCACATGACCAAAAAATACTTCCTCATCAAAAAGGTTATCCATTTTATAAAATGCTTATTACACATTTTTTCCACATCTAGTAAAAGTAATTAAAAACCTACAGAACTACATTCAACCATTGCAGGATAACATTAATTTTATCATTTTTCTTCAATTACAGTTTCAAAAACATAGCACAAATCTGTCTTTGGCTCATGCTCACTTTTTGCAAACAGATTTATTTATCTAACTCCCTTTCTCAAGAAGGTAAAGATATAGTGTTGTACATAAACTTTGCTTTTATTTCTGGAATCATATACAGCTTCATGTGCATGAATCTTACCACCTGAAACCATACAGTTTTCTTAATGGAGCAAACCCCTCATTTTTTTAACTACCTGGGATAGCACAGCATTTTCTTTAAAAATGCTATTTGAGTCAAACTGTAATGTGAGGTCAGTATTATCAAACTCAGATCAGACTAATTCCTCAAATTAGAAAATGAACTAGAATAGTCTACTATGAAGATATTCATAAATATGAAATCATTACAAGACAAAATGCAACAAAAAATACAAACTGGATGTTGCAAGTTTCTCTTGTCAGTGGGTAAAACTGTCAAACTTTCAATACAATTATAATAAAAGCTGATTTAAAAAATAAAGTCACTTTCATAAAGCAATTCCAGAACACTAGGAAGACTATATACTTAAAAATATTCCTTTGTATATGATCAAGTCAACAGCAAATACATAGCTAAGGTCTGGCCACATAACTGAAAAGTGCTGTATCATATGTACCACAGTAATACCATGTATCATACCCAATAGATACTTCTACAGCAGGATTTCTCTGCTCCTCTTCCTTCAGCTTTTCTTGTTTCTCTTTCATTTTTAACTCTTGTTCTTTTAACCTTTCTTCTTTCCTCTTACGTATCCTAATAGTAAGAAAAATGTAGAAAACCAGTTGCAATTATCTGATCTGGCCACATCTTTTCTTTAATACTGCAGCATCATCTAAAAAGAACAGTAGCGTGACAAGTGACAATGCTTAGCACAATAAAATTTCACTCCTGTCTAGGATCTCAAGAAACCAGTACAAAACACAAGCACTACTATTGTTTCTCCTATGACTTTTGCAATCGAGAAATAAAATCTGTAGTAACAAAATTTAGCTTTCCATATCCTTGTTTTACCTTGCTGCTGCCGCCTCTCGTTCTTTACGATGCTGTTCTGCCTTTAATTCTCTGAACTCCTGTTTTGCCTGTCGTAACACATCAACAGAGTCCTCAATGAAATCTCGAGTGGAGACCAGAGTCAGAAGTTTCCCACAGAGGGCATGAAGGATCTTCATCTTTTCTCCTAATAAAATTCAGACCAATTTTTATATTTCATTACACAACTGATAAATAACTTACTCTTACACATTTCAGACTGAAGACTGGTTCTCACGCAAGTGAACAGTCAAACACTTTTAATGCACCAGATGCACTTGCAAAGAGCCATTGCCTGAAATACCTGCTTTGCTCAGAGATGCGAGCCTTTATTTTTAATTTAACTTTTAGCACCGAAAAAAACTAAAATGAGGTATTAGCTTCAAAACTGAGATAAAGGAACAGTAGATAGGGTTGTTTTTTTTCCCCTCCATTTCCAAATAACAAACAAAAGACCCTAACCAGAACAGAAATAAAAAGCAGGGGCTGAATCAAACACTCAGATGCTTCTCGCAGAGAGATCCCCTTACTGCAAGCAAAACAACTTCTTTTTTTTTTTTTTTTAATGAGATTAAAAAAAAAGGTACTCAGAAGTAATGAGACTGCCTAGCTCTGCAATTTCTGATCTGGTGTGACCTGCTTGTGGGGACCAGAGCAAAGGGAGTGGGTGTTGGGGTAGGTGACCTCCAGATGTCCTTTCCAACCTAAATTATTCTGTTACAGTAAATTACTGATCTGAATACTGATTCTGTTACTGAATCTGAGGCAGTTACAAAACTGATAACTTGATGAGCAATCTAGTGATCTCTAACATTTATTGTCTTTTATTACCTGGCAACAAATCATATACTGAGGTACTTGAAAGTTTCTTCAAGAGACCAGGATTACTTAATCTCAGCTCCATGCAAGCATCATCAGTAGCATCAAATCCTCCTCGTTTCTGGTAACGGTATTTTGCGTTGGCTGATGTTACATCAGCGCCTGATGCTAGAATGTGAAGTCTGAGAATCTCAGAAAGAGTGCAGCTATCAAGATCCAAGTTTTTCAAATTGCAGCCTACAGTTGAGAAGAACGAACAGTTATTTTATATAGACATTTAAATGCATATAAATATTAAAAATGTGCTTTAAAATACAGAGCAAAATAAGAACAGTAACAAAACAAGAAGTGAAACCCACACATACCCTGATGTAACTGGGGCCATGCAGCTGCCAAAGTTGCAACTGCAGACAGTGCAGATTTTGTGGGGTCTGCATCTTCATCCAAAGCCTCTGTTAAATCTTTAAGGAAATAAACACTTTATTCTAGTGTAAATTAAAACTTGTACTGTGGAAGGGAGGAAAGCAAGCCGTTTTTTAAAAGTTGCAGACAAAGCAAAAAGAGGGCCGATATTTACAAAGGCATCAATGTGTTTCAAAACTCGATTCAACATCCAAATTAAAATTTATGTATCTTTAAATGCAACTAAAAATCCAACTAAAAGCTAAGGACATGCACCACATGCTATATGCTGTTCTCCCTACACATAAGCTGTTAAAGCAACCCCAATGCACAAAACATGCACAATGGCAACATAAAAGCCAGCAAAAACAAATCCATAAACACAGTTGAAAGCAAAAACAAAAAACAGTGCCAGAACGCCTGTGTTTCATTCCCTCAAATGGACTGTTATTTCCTATCATCATTCTGTTTTTAGGAAAGACCATCCAAACCAATCAGACATTTTGACAGTGGTTATCATGTTCACTGTATACTTTTAATATGTAACTTAGAATCAGCCTTACTGTTCCGCACAAATACAGTTACTAAGGCATTACAAAGGAACCTATTTCACCAAAATAAGCATCTACACTTAATAAGGAGCATCACACATCAGCAAACTGACCAGGAAAGTGGGCAGTGAAAGGGAGAAACAGCAAAATTCCTCTTTCTTAGGCAAAAGTTTCCTTAGCACTTACAGGTATTTCTCCAGAGGGTTGGCAGAAATTTTTCAGCCTTGTATGCTTCTTCAACAATTTCACTTTATTCAAGTCCAAATCATTAAGCAGTTACAAAGTCATCAGTCCATAAAGAGCCAGAAATTCAAACTAAAACTATGTAAAAAGCAAATCCAGAGTCTTGTATGGTGATTGATGTTTGAGAACTGTCAACCTGACGCCTGCAAAATTAACCTCTGCACCTCCCCTCTTGTATCTGTATAACAGGGTTTGAGAAAGCACTGTACACACCAAAACCCCACACCTGGGTGTTCTCCATTGCAGAAACGCTGCCTGTACAGAACTTAAGTGAACAAACACCTGGACTACTACTAGTTTGGTTAGTCAGAATTACAAAGCTGAGAACATGTAATTCTTTTACAGGAAAGAAGATGGCTAAACAAGAGTGACAAGAAATAAACATTCAAAGGCAAGTAAAAGATAATAAAGCGCCCTACCCACAGCTCTGCTAAACTAGAAGTGAAATGTAGATTTCTGCAATTGCCAGCAATTGTGATGAAAGTTTTATCACATTTTTTCTGATCAGTTCTGTGAAGACTCTAATCAACTATTATATGATTACCTGATAATGGAATCCTTGCTTATACTGCCCAAGCAATGCCCTCAGTAGTTAAAAGATACAGTTTAATTGATAAATTCAACAGTAATTAAAATACAGTCTAAATTCTTTAACACCATATCAAATCTGTAACTTTGTTAATTGAATAAGAGCAGCCTCTATTGCTGAAGATAGTGCCCATGTTTTATATAAAGATGATTTACAGACTGGACATAAATCTTAAGTATGAGAATACCCATAGTCTTCAAGGGAGGAATTAAAGGAACCTTCCTGTACCTCGTGCATCTGTCTTACAGGGGAACCACAGGATTCTCTTGACCTCAAATGGGGAGTTCTTTTATGTTTCTATCTACCTCTAATGAAATAAAGACTAGCAGGAAGGGTCAAAGCTTCTTCTTTAACTAGTCAGCAAATCTGGCAGTTCATAAACACAGGACCACATAAATTCAGAAGAAAGCCTGCACTTCCTTCTGATAGTGTGTATTCAAATGACTCTAAAAACGTGGGCAACTTCAGCCTTAGAGTGAAGGCCAAAGGTGGAGCGGCTGCAAGATCCTTTATTGGAAAAAGGGAGCCATGGTGGTAACTAGGAGCTGTGGATGCATACTTCTAAGTCTTGAAGGACAATAAATACCGAATTCTCCATTACAGATGTGATGGGGAGTTTAAGTTTTTAATCTAGTTAGGCTCAGATTTTTTTTTTTTTTTTTTTTTTTTTTTTTTAATAGTTAAAGACCTTTGAGAAGATTTAGGAAAATGCCTTATTTCCTGACCCTCAGGAGAAACATCTAGCAGTGCTGAAGGAAGAGAAGTAAGGTGAAGACAAGTTTCCCTCACCTCCAAGACATAAGCAATGCTGTTAAAAACTTATTATGCTTTGCTGGATACAGTTGTAGTAACAATGTGCTTGCTTTTTCTCTATTCCCCCCAGACCCCAACCTCCATGCCCAGTTTATGGCTTTAATTTCAGATAAAAGAGAAAAAACAAGTCCATTTACATACAATATCCATGCATAATAAGACAAGGTTAAACAAAGGAATGCCATTGAACATGCAATTTAAAGTTAATTCCAGTGGAATTTCAGTTTTTCAGCAGTTAAATTAAGGATCTGACCTTTGGTCTCAGCATCAGCTATTTGATCTTTGGCCACTTCCTCTTCCTCTTCGGCCATTGCCTGAAAGATGGCAGTCAGGAAGAAAAACAGCAATTCACATAGTGGGCCTTCAGTGTCATTTCCTACAAGAGCTTCCTCTAAAACTTCTGTGAATAAAGTTTAACAAGCGTCACTTTTGCCGCAAAGTTGGAAAACGATTATGTACTGAAGAATGAAAACATTTTTTTTTCCTTCAGGTATGATAATCAAGTTACTTTTCCATAATTTACTGCAAATATTCCTAAAGTGGTGGTATCAGAAAGACTGCTGACAGAACAACATTATTTTCTTAATATATAACTGCAAGAGTAAAGTACAAATAGACATTCTAATAACTAGATGAACAACTTCTACATTAAAATCAATTTTTATTTTATAAACACTGCAGAAGTTGACTGCTAAGAGAAAACTGGACTGATATGCACATGTAAGCACGGACATGTTAAATTTGCACAGAAAGTTCTGTAGCACTGGTACTTGGGTGCACTTAAGTTGTTTGGTAGGAGAAGGGACACCACAAAATTGGAGCACCTTGCCACATAAATGACAACTTGCCTAAAGTAACTCCTTCAGGAAATTCATCTTGAAGATCAAAAAGTTCCCCGAAAGCATATAAAAACTCCAAAACCATCAGAGCATCACCAAAGATCTCAGGTGGAAGTCTTGTCTTCACTGGCATTGGAACAGGAAGTTCCTGCAATCCAAACAAGACAACTTAATATTGTATTCAGTTTCTATAGAGTATATAAGTGATAAAACCAAACAGTCTACAATTCTACGGAGTACATCTGCTGAGTTTATATTTTAATGAAAATAGTTCTGCAAGACACACAATCAATCACCACTAACATCTGTGGTAGTACTAACTTTAAAAAAATCAAAGAGCATGCAACTTGGACGTAAATCTTTTGGGATAAAAGTTTATTCGTGTTCATGAAGTTGAGATTTTCTATCTTTGTTTAAAGGAACTCAAACCCACTGCAAGTTAAGAACACTGGCTGTCAAGATTTTTCCTTTAATCCTGTCTTATTTCACAAGAGTTTTCAATTTAAGTTTGCTGGAACTGTCCAGACAAGCAAAAAACAAACATATTCTTAAAAAGTTACTCATTATTGCTTGCAAAGACAAGCAAACAAAACCCCAACACATTCACATTAAAACACACCCATCTTATACTAGCATAGGCAAGATCATGTCTAATGACTTGAGTGTTCTGTTATTTGGGTTTTTGCATTGGTAAGTCAGTTATGATAGTTTAAGACATTTTAAATGGAGCTGATGTGACCGTCTAACAAGACCACTTAAAAGAGACACCACCTCCAAATCACAGATGACAGTGTCTGAGTTTGACTTCCAAATTAATAACTTGATGTAACTTTTCAAGACTTGTCTTTACTTAACGTTTCTTAGCAGTCTCAAACAATTCCCAGGAAGATGGCTCCTTTCCAAAGGTGGTAGCTCAAACATTTAACAAGAAGAATGACAGATACTACGCTTTCAGAAAAACACAGTAAGGTATTTCACACGTTTTCTGAGAATGGAATTTTTTTAAAAGACATCCTCACCTTAACTATTCTTTATTCATACTCTTGTCAATTTTCACCATAGTGATGACACTACTTTCCCACCCCTTCCTTTTTCTTTTCTAACTGAAACACAGCAGCACCGTTTTGTACAGTTTCCTCTCGTTTTGACGAAGCTCTTCCCTTTCTTCAGTTTCTTCTCCCTTTCTATACACAGCTACATTTTCACTCTCATCTTCAAGTGTCTATATAGCTCTCCTTGCAATTACATCCAATTCTCATATTCCTCCCAACAAGTAAAATCACTTTAATTCATTTAACATTCTCCTCTATTCCCAACTTGTCTTCAACCTCTTCAAGCTTCTGTCATGTTTCCCTGTGTATCCCAAATAAACCCCTGTCCTTGTGTTTGACCATTTTGCCTCCTTTCGCTAACCCCGCCAAAACTAATCATAGTGAAATGTACATAAATGTATAATATTAGACAATCTTCTGTTATGTACAGTCACACTATATTCTTGTTTAGAACATTAAGTCCTTTGGGAGATGAATTCTTGTTACTTTCTATAGGTTTCCAGGATCATCCAGAAAGATGCTTGTTAAGCAAAGATCCTGCTAGAGTTTAAATCAAAAGAATGCCACAGGGAGTAACAAGCTAATGTCCTACTGCTGCTGCCAAAAACTTGGTTTCCTCATCACCCAAATCTTTTAAGTAACTCAAGTTTATTCTAGGTGAGCTCATCTTGTATATTTAACAGAAAAGTCAGGCATATGCAATACTCTCCACTGAGTAAGGTCAGCAATTTAAAAATACAGTTCCCCATTAAGACTGTGAACAGCCTTTGAAGTTTTTGTGGAGGGTGAAAATGCAGATGCAGACAATCTTATTATCACCAAAAATATTACTTGACTGCAGGTGATTCACAAGGCCTAGCATTCAGGTCACATCTAGATCTGCCTCTGGATTAGGGAATCTAGCTTGAGGACCCTGTAAAGTACAATCTTAAACTATTCCAAATTGAATCACACCTTAAGATCATCACACTCCATATCTTCTCTAGGCTTACTCCATTGTTTCAGGTATTCCACATATTTTCTTTTTTCTTCACGCAGCTTCTCTCTTTCCTGAAAAGAGTCACAATTGTATATAAGAAGTGGTCAGATCACCCTATTACAGTCACTAGAACAGCATACCTTATTTCAAATCACACCAAAAAATAAAACAAAACTGTATTTAATTAGAATGAAATAATCTAATAATTTTTATTTTCTATAGAAAGGTACTGGCAAAAATGTTTAGAAGTGAACTGTAGTGATACTTTGTTGGATTACACATGGGGTTTTGTTGCAGGATTTTTTGTTTTGTTGTTTGGAGGGATTTTTTTTTAGATGGAAGCAGGTGACAGAACCTAAAATAAGAGTATTTATGAAAAGTTGCCACAAAAAAGACCATCAAAATCGATAGTGCACATGGCTTTAGTAGAATATAGTGGAATAAATAACTTCTTCATATTCAAAGTGACAAAAAGTTATTTAGCAATTTCCACCCAAAAAGAAACCACAAGGAAACCCACAACCATTTAATATGCTGTGAATCTGATGCAGTACAGTGTCTTTAACACTTAAGTAGAAGACAACCATCAAATCAAATACTGTAAAGCATTATTGGCAAAAAAAACCCCACCCACCACATTACTTCAGAAGTTCAAAGTGAACTTTTGTGAACTGAAGTTATAACAGTGTTATCCAGAAATACAAATCCATAATTGTATCTTATAACTGCCTATTCTTCAGAAGTGCATTTCTACGAACTGAAAACAGTTAATGGAAAATAAATTGAAGCAGATAGCAACTGAGAAACAAGCAAGCTAGAAAGACATACTGATCCTATATGAAACACAAACTGCAAATGCATTACTTTTTCTTTTTCTATTTTGAGTCTCTCTTTCTCTTCTTTCTTCTTCATCCTTTCTTCTTCCACAATCTTCTTTAATTCTTCTCTCTTTTTTTCCTTATCTTCTTTCTCCTTTTTCTTAGCTTCTATAGCATCTGCCTTCTCTTGTTTTAATTTAGCTTTTTCAAAAGCTGTGAAGGAAAAAAACAAAGTTATTTTTTCTTTTCTAAAATGTTAATTTTATTTAACTGTGCTAAATAAACTCTTTTTATAATTACCATATGAAAAAGATATTGTTATGAAGACTGAATTGTTTCTATGCCAACCAGAAATTCAATCACTTGAAAGTTCTTTAGAGAATCAGAATTTTAAGCCTAAGTATTATGCATGTTTTACAAGGTTGTCATCACTGCAATAAAGTCAAATTTATTTGTTTTTATGACTATACAGAAGTTTATTACTTGTTTACTGTTTTCCATCAAGTGACATACAAAGATGAGAACTGATTCCAACTGCATATAATTACAGCAACATATTTAGTAACGACTGCTTAATAAAAGCATGTCACAACTAGGTGTGGAATATAACCATTAAATAAGTGATCTTTAAATACTTATTACTGAATTACTGAAAAGTCAATACATTTTATACTTATTGAGTATTTCAGTGTTTTTTGTGCAAGTTTCACTTCTGTTACACAGTTTAATCTGAACTTTAATTGGTAATAAATGTTATTGCCCAAAGAGATCCAGATTTCTTTGTAGTTATCTCCACAAGAACAGCGGGATACAAATTTCCACTTTCTGGGGACAATGTCCGTCAACCCTCACACAGGCTAATAAATAAAAGAGGATCAGAGGGCTTACCATTTTAATTGAATAAACAAGAAAGCTAGAATCACATGTGAAGAAAATGAAAAAAATTCCTTACTTCTATTACTAAGTGGATGGTACTCAAAAAAATATTTTGGTTACATTTTCCCATAAAATTCTGAAAGTGGGCTAGATTGCTTTTACAGATAGCTACTACACATAGCAGCAATGGCTCTCACCCAGCAAACAAAAGCAGTGAATCATCTCATCCCCCACAGTCTTCTACATACTGAGAAGGTTGATTTTTCAAGGTACTTGGTATTTTCCTACCTTTTCACATTATTAGTAAAGTACTATAGTAGCTATTTATAACAGACTTCATGAATGTCAGTAATTGCCAAATTATCCAAAATTATTTACAGATAAAATGTACAGATTAATATTTGATTACATTAATATAGTATATTTGAAGGTGTACTTTTAAGTTTATTATATGGATGGAATCATACTTTTTAAACAACCAGTACAACATCTTGCCAGTTTCAAATTAAAGAACTGCAACTTTTAAAAAAAGAGAAGAAAAAAAAAAAGGGGGGGGAATAAAATAATATTTATAATCATGGGATAAGATTGGGCCAAAAATGAACACACAGAATAAGTGTGACACCGCGGTATTTTTTTTTAATTATTATTATTATTATTACTTGATGCATTCATCATCATTTTGTCACCAAGAACAGAAAACTGCTGTGACAGCTGTCTAGTGAGGTGGCAGAAAATACAAAGAATACAGTTGGATCTCCATGTTATGCAACTTATTTCAAGGCTGATTGTTCTTTCATTGTTTGTAACTATATGTTTCAAAGCCATTGGGGTTTGTGGTACAATAGGATAACACAAAGTTAAAATTAAGCCAGAATGTGTCTTAACTAGCCTTCTAGAAGCTGCAGCTAGCACCACACAAAATGGCTGCTTTGATGTTGATCAGCCATTACCTTGTTCCGTGCTGTCATTTCCAGCACAAACAAATAGATGCTAGTTGTGCGAAGTGGACACACAAGTTTAGTGGAGCCCATTAGACACTAGTGTCCCCACCTCCTATGAAGAAAAGGCTCTGAGCAGCCTCAGACAACCTTGCAGTTATTTAAGCAGATGTTGGACTACAAAATTTAGAGACATCCCTGCCACCCTAAAACTTTCCATGGTAATGGAAATGAGAGGTAGAAACCAGAAGGTCAATGAAGTATTTCCACAGATGAAAGCCTTTCCTTAGGAAGGGCATCAGTGCTTACAATACAGAAGAACATCTCCTTGCTGAGTTTTGTCTCCTCAAGAAGATGTACCAGTTTACCTAAGTAAACCCATACAAAAGGAGGTCCCCTTACTCCCATTTGAAATCAAGTTTAAATAGAATAGAAATGGGTCAAAACTAAGCCAAAATAATTCAATTAGTCTGAAATAAAAATCTCTTAAGTGATTTGTGCTCTTTTAATTAGAAAAATTTGTAGAGACTGTAAGTAATCTTGCAAAACATTTAGACACACCTTAAATATCTATGCACAATCTTCAGAAAGATTTCCTTAAGGATTATTACAGCTTTAGAAAGCATTGCAGTTCTTTTAAATTTTGAGGTAGTTTTTTCCATTTATGGATTTTCCTCATACAACAGATTGATTTGTGTTAAATGTTCATGGTTTGATGTATCTTCAGTTAAAATTTATACATGACTTCAGAATCCAAACTTCTGCAGAAATTTATTTTGCTCTTCATTTATCTGAGATAGAAATCAACACAGCTGGATCACAAGCCTCCTATATTTCCCCAGTTTAGCAAAACAAAAAAATAAATGAGGAAACAACCATTCTAACCACTGAAAGGAGCACTTTGCAATAGTGCTGTGGCCCTACACTCTTATTACATTTTTCCTTTGAAACGTACAGCCCCAAAAATACTCTAATTATGGCCTGCTCTCAGACCTGCAAAAACTGGTTCTACTAGTCATCAGACTAAACCCCAACTCACCCATAGCCTGTGTATCTTCTTTTTGTTTCTGGAACCTTGTCTTTTCCCTTGCTACTTTACTTCTGTTTCCTTGGTTATTTCGTTTAGCAGTAATCTCGTCCTCCTAATAGAGAATTCAGAGAGGGAGTGGGAAAAATTAACATAATATCTACAGTGAAATGATCAGCAACAGATATTTCAAATTTTCTCTAAAACAAGGATAAAAACAGGCTGCAAGCGTTTCCCACAAACATACTAAGTACTCAGAGATCCTGCCTAATAGTTGCATGGGGAGGAAAAGAAAATCCAAAACCTTTTCTTCCAGCTTTCTTTTGAAATAAAGTAGTTTAGAGCACTAAGCTTTGCTGTGTTTAAATACAGGCAAGTGACATAATCCTATCTAAGAGTAAAAATTTAAAAGTTTTTTAGCATATTATTTATTAATCACTGCCAGAAGGTACAAGTACTCTATGCACCTTCAAAACACACACAAAAGCCAGTTTCTTGGCAGGACCTACAGCAGATAAAAATAAGAAGATAAAATATCAAGTATGGTCCCTTCTGCCAGCTTAACTATAAAGAATCTACTTCAATAGCAATTATGCAGTATATCCCAATTCATCTTCAACAAAAAAAACCAAAAACGCACATCAACCTTGCATTCCAACTGTTCTGAAAGTTCACAGAGTAAATAGAACTTAAAGACTATGCTGATGTGTCTTCATCTAGAATTAAAAATGTTATTACTTACATGACTAGTAGATGCCCTCTTTGGAGGTCTCCCTCGTCGTCTGCTTGCAGGACTGAAGACAAATGTGGGTGGGTCATCAGGAAAGAAGTAGGAGAAATTTTTTTCTGCTAGATTGTATTTTTCAATTGATGTTGCCTTAGTAAGAAAGATGAAAACAGATATTCATTGTGAAATTCTTACATTTTCATAAATGTAAGTTAATTAATGAATCATTAATTCACAAAAAAGGCAAGAAAAAGTAACTAGACACAACTGGTTAGCTTAGGATAAGAAATAGAACTCTGAAAGAGTCTAATTGCAGAGTTAATGCACCAATAGGGTAGTAACGTAAGCAGCACACATTTGACAATAGCATTTGGCCTCATTTGGTAAGATTTTATTTCTTAGATGCCTTTTAGCAGACACAGTTGGACACAGTCTTCCAAGAAAGTTACTGAAATGTGTTGAAAATTACTTTTGAAGGAGAAGCCAGAAAATTAATTTACTGAAGAATCACATAATTCTCTATCATACTTAAACATTTCTGGAGGATGAGAAAATTTAGAACTTCTCTCATTCTGAATTGTCAAATTTTCAAGTCGGCTTTCTCAACCTAGTGATTTCAGGAAGTATGCCCTTATCAAGTGATATGGATGAGGATACAAAGGAGACACTCCAAATAGGACATGTTCACATAACTGCTGAAAAGCAAGGGAACAAGGAGACGCTCCAGAAATAGCCCACACAAAGAGAAGACAACAAACACGCATATACAGAATGTAACAATTTTCCTAACACACCAGAAGTATCACTAATAGATCCCTAGACCCAGCACACTGTATCATATCAAGGACAATGTGATCACTAACAAGCCCAAGGAAGGAGGTGGTTTATTCCCTTCTGCTATATTTTCTTCTATTTCAATTTCTTTTAAAAAGAGACAGACTTTAAAAGCTACAAACTTATTTAGAAATTAGTTGCCTTTGTTATTTTCCACTTCTTTCAGAGACAAGACTCTCATCAATGCTGTCATGTCTTGGAGCACTCCTGGGCAGAATGAGCACACACAGCTCATATAAAGCTGTATTAGGATTCCTCTTAAACACACACATAAAATACAAGATATAATAAACAAACATGCTACTTCCTAAAAACAAGATGAAGATAAGAAGGATATCAAGGTCTAGGCTGCAGCAGGAAGTGAAAGAGTCCAGGATCTCCTGCAGCACAGCAAGCAAGGCAAGAGAAATTGCTGTGGGAAAAGCTGCTCAATTCCTTGGGCACATGGAACAGAAATTTTCAGAATCATCCTGCACAGACTAAGTTGTGAACTTTAGTCTGAACTTGTACTAAGTATCACCATATATCTCCATATAAGATGAAAAAATATGCATCTTAACATCTTCAACATCTAAGGCTTCATCAAAAGTCCGTTCCAGCCATCTGAATTTTTCGGTACTTCTGTCCCACTGAAGAACTGGAGACTGAATTCAAGCTACAATAAAATGTTTTCCAGCTAAAAGCATTACAACAGAATTATATTAGCTTACTGTACCAAAACAGCAACAGTTAATTTTTATTTGCCTTAGAAGTATCAGCTGCATACCTTGAAGAATGAAAACAACTTGTGTCAGACTAAGCAAAAACATATTATGTTTTAATAAATAACATTTTTCTAGGTTAAAGATCCCATTTTTATTTTGGGAACTTAACTGTAACTAAAGAAGTTAGAGAATTAAGTTCTGCTTCATGTACAGAAAAACTACCATCTTGTTTACAAGCAAAACTTAACAAAAACCTGTTTTTACAGAAAAAGTTCCGTACTCATCCTTCTATTTTGGAAAAGTCAAATACTAACTCAATATATTATACTTACAGAAAGCTAAACTTGTAGTTTTAAAAAGAAGCTCTGAGCAGCTAGCAGAGAAAAAATAAGACTGAATAGGGTCAATATTCTATCCCACAAATTATTCCTTCTTATTTACCTTAGTTTTAATGACTCCATCATGTGGTTCACAGTGTTGTTTCAGAAAAAGTTTAAGTCTATCACGAGAAAAGAGATGTTTCCTCCGGCTGTTTTAAGAAAGAAAGATAGCATTATCAACTAACATCTTAATTAAGTACAGCTGACAATATGTGCAAGAACACATGTAACACATCATATGATTGACCTTTTTTTCACTTTCTTAATCATAAACTACACCCTTACTATTGTACCTAACAGCCACTCTTTGCAACCCCAATTCAATTAAAAATTTCCTTGTAAATAAAACAAACCCCAAGCAATACTTAAACAGTTGTTTTATACATCTGTAAATTTTGTTTTTAAGATCCTGGTATGTCCTCTTTTACACACACATACAGACAAACTCCACAGCCTACTATTTACCCCCAACTAGATCCTCCAAACATTCCTTTCTACCACAGTAGCTTTTAAAATCTCCAAATAAAACTAAAGTCCAATTGTTTCAGAAGAGGGTGAAAAACAAGCAAAAAAGGACAGCAGAAAAGCAGCATTCATCTCTCAAACGGGGAGGTGAGACACAGAAGTCTCAAGCTAAGGAGTGAGAGCAGTGAGTTCACACACTGCTTGGTCAGGCTGTGTCACTCCTCACTACAGGGTAGTATGTGCTCTAAATGCTTCCTGGCATCCCAGGTAACCCACACTACTTCATGGGAAGGAGAAAGCTAACTACACAGGAGTAGTTAATGAAAAAACTAATCTTGATTTCACCCCAGAACTAAATGGCTTGAAATCACTGAAGTTTTGGGGTTTTTTTTCCAAAGTATTCAGTTTATAAAGTTTTGGTGCACAATTTACCCTAAAAAAATGTTTTATCTAAATTCAAGAAAAAAAAAAAATGTTATTTGGGAAGAAGAAAAAAAAATCTTTGCAGATCTAGCTTTCTAACCTTTCTATTTTAAACAGTAAAGCAGTATGATTGCCAATGTCTGCTTCAACATTTCAAACAAGTAATGCTACCACAGAGAGAGCGCGCTCACAATGCCAGCAGTTCATCAATATTATAGAATAGGGTTCTCAAACATTTTTTGCACCTATTTATCAGTCACAGTAGTAAGCACAGGTATCAGAAGCAACAGGAGGTCTCATCCATGTGCCAACAAAAGCAGAGACTTGCAAAGAGTTGGCATCTCTGTTAATACTAATAAAGCTTGGAACCCATGATACAGAAAGCCTATGAAACAGTATTTTGTTCTAGTGTCTCTAATTACTAGTTCTAACATATTACTTTAAAATGCCATTTTATATCAAAACAATCTAACAGTTATTTACACGACTCATACAGTTATGAAGTACAATTTTAACTTTCATATATTCATTTTTACCTTAGTTGAGATGCTTTAACAATAACAGTTTCATATAGTTCTTTTTTAACAGGTTGGACCTTGTATTTGAACAAAAGAGGATCAATTATGGCTTTCTTCTCCCTAAAAATATTTTAAAAATTAAAAAAGTTAACTACAATCACAAAACATCAGTCTTCTATTGTACACATTTAATATATTTATATGCATATACAACAGACCTCTTGAAAATACCCAGACATATTTAATACAGGCTGTAAATTCCACTGGTACCAAAGAGGACCTATTCACTACTGCCAACTTTTCTGCCACTAGATTTAGATCCACATCAAACCCAGTTCCTGCAAGGAACAGGAAAAGGGATCGAGGATGCTGGTTTTCTAAGCAGGGAGATGGGAGAAGGGAAGGAACAACAACAAAGGGGGAGACAAGCAATGGCACATCCCTATCCCTCAGAAAATGATCTCCTTAACACCCTCAGTACTCATGGTAGCAAAAGAAAGACAGGAAAAAGGAGAAAAAGATTATGAGGAAGGAGTCCAAAAGACAGAGTTAAATAAAATGAGTAAAAAAAAAGTAGCCATAGAGCTACAGATCACATCTCAAAATGAATAAAAAACATGTAGAATATTTTTCCAAAATATCAATTTAGAAAAAACACCCTCACCAACAACATTCTGAAAATAACAGGAATCATAACACAGTGCATCGACACTTTAAAATAAATGTTTATGGAATTACATGCTTTTGTTCCCCAAAGTGTACTTCCCTTTTACAGCTATAATCTACAGAGAACTAGATTTTTTTCCCCCATGGCAAATATTCTTCAGTTTTAACATAACAGTAACTGTTTTCTTTCACTTCTTCCTAGAAGAATAACCAACCCAGGTCTGGTGCGCTACCAAAACAAAATTCACTCCTTTAAAAAACAAAGAGAGGTTTTTTGCCATAGGCAATATACTTAAATAGTGTGGCATATTTACGGACAGACTTAACGAACAGAGTTAAACTACTGACATTTTCTTTAAATAACTAACTTCTCCTAGGGTGGTAAGTTGTAATCTAAAGCCGTATTGCTTTATCGGGAAGAATTCAACTATCATTTTATTTCATCAGTAGGGGAAGGTGAATAAGTGATGTGGATGAACTAGAAGATTTACAGCTATGCATTTCATCATCATTGTCAGCCCTTCTGGCATTTACAAAATGCTTGAAGGTGGAGTCTGTGTCAAAACAAAATAAGTCAATATACTACTCTTTACCTCCATGAAGAGTTCACACAAGATGTAGTGAACTGTACTTTGCAAAGTAGTTGAATGTGAAATTTGCTATGATTCTTTTTTTTACCCACACTAACTGTGAAATAGAAACCCAAAGAAATGCAACATTTAGATGCCTACTAATGAATACATTAATTCATACAAATGAAATGTAAAATAAACAGTACTTATCCACAGTTAGTGCCATTTTAGATGAGAATAATATCTGGAGAAAAAATAGCTTACAATGATTAAATGATCAACATAGTTAAAAACAAACGAAGGGACAGAAGATTTAGACTTCTGTCTAACATCTACTGAAACTACAGGTAAGTACTATGATACACACTGTCTACCTTGTATGATGCTATCCATGTTAAAGTCTCAAGTTGAGCCACTCAGACCAACCCCAGTTTAAGAAAAATAATTTTTAACCCCCACGCAGCTAGTCGTATTAGCAAAACAGAGATAAACTGTATAAACAAAGTAATTCAGTATACCCTCTGGCAAGATTTAAACATCTCTGCCTATATTTTTAAGAATGTTAGAAGGGGCTTTGTATTTTGGTCATACCATGACTTGGTCTTCCATGATCATTTTCAGTCTTAAGACAGGAAAGCTGAAGTAATGAAGGCTTTTACTAGGAATTTCTGGATAGTAGCAATTACAAACTTGTTCCCTCACCATACACCCCTGTGTTTCCAGCCCTTTAGCTAAAGGAGGACTCAAACAGATAATGTTCAGATACCAAATAAAAGGCAGAGTGCCAATGTTATACCATAAGTGTATGAGCTTATTTATGTTTTTAATTGAGTCTAAGCTCTGATTGTCTGTAATCAAAATCAGGGCCCAAAGAATAATCAAGTTAAGTCTTGCATTAACCTTTACTTTTTAGTTTGAGTAAATCCTTTTCTCACCTTCAGTGGATCATATATAATAGACCCAACCTCATTTCCAAACACACAGTTTTCTCTGCTTAGTTTCTGAGTTTCCAATGATTATCCTAAGAAGGTTAATGTATTCCTGAAATCCACCTCTATAAATCCAAATCTAGTTTAAAATCTTGCTTAGTGCAGAAGAGGAAGAAAACGGTCATTCAATACACATAGAAAGCTTTAAAAAATATATAGATTATCTAGTCACTTTGGCATAAGACTCTCATTTTTTGCTATATTTTATTTTACAAAGCATTACATCAACCACGAAAAGTTCGCAAAGGTTAGACCCATTTTGCAGCAGAAATCCCCTACAGCAAGTCTTCACAGGACAGCTTTGACAGACCACCAGATCCAGAGGAAAGAATACAGAAAATCTTGTAACTTCAGAGGTGAAAACTGGAACTGACACACCCATATTTATTCTACTTTCTACTGCCTTCAAATAAATGTGCCTAGCACCTGGCACACTCTTGCATTTTTTTGAATGAGGTTATTCTGAACCACTAACAGATAAAAATCTCATGGGCCCTTCAATTACTTTGGCACAATGACTACATGACCTGGATATAAATTTCTGCTTACAGTCCTGCTGCACTATGTTCCAACAGAATGGGCTTAAGCTAGCTTTACCAAGAAACTTTTGAGACCCTGTCCTTCTGAGTCACCTTGTGCAGGTCATGACTATCCATACTATCTGGTCTGAGTCTTGCTGGAACTACCAATATCTTGTATTAGCAGAACTAGAAAAATTGCACAGAAAAATACTGGAGGGTTAGAGGATCAAGAATGCATCTAAAATGAATGCTGTCCTGCTTTTCCAAAGAGGCAGTGACTTTTCTTCTTCTCTTTGACTAAGTCTGGGAATAGAAAAAGCTCCCTTGAAGAATGCTAGCTAAACAACACAACCATTTATGATCTCCTTATGCTCCAGCGTAAGCCTTACATACCCGTCAGTATAATGATTCTGATAGAAAAGCTGGCCTCTGCACACCTTTGAAGGTTGGCACCGACAAGCTACTCTATACCAAGCAATTATAACTCCCCATCTAGAACTGCAAATATTTTCTGGAATCTGACTAAAACAAGGAAATACAGCAACCTGAAGCCCGTTAACAGCATGCTGGTTATACCGTTTCATGGACAAGACAAGAACATTCTGCAATAAAATCCTAACTTTGAACCTTTTGATGAAGATTTTAAGCTACCTTTGATCCAGTGCTTTGGTCTTCCTTACAATAAAAAGTGGACTAAGACCTACCATCATTATTAATAGAATGGAGGAATAAAGAGGAAAGATAAGAATTAAAGATAAGGAAAGATTTGTTCTACCGAAGACCTTGTAATAGCTTTAATGACAAGCTATGACTGCACTTTTTGACATACCCTATTCATAATTTCTTCTCCAAACAGAGGCAGAAAATTAGGTTGAGAATAGTAAAAAATCAGGATGTTAAGGTTCCACTGGCATTATTTCCAAAAACTTTGTTACCTCTGCTTGCATCCCAAAATTTGCAGGAAAAGTTAACCCTTCCACAAAATAAAGATGATACTTCAAAGTGAATCAACACCCAAATTTACTGCCATGAACTAGCCAGCAAGCCAAGGAGAATTTTTTCTTTTTGTATTTCTGCTGCAGTTGATTGTTGACATGACTCATAGCCCTGGCAGGAAGAATGCCATGAATTAAGTTGCAGCTAGTATTGTATATATTTGGCAGTACGAGCCCCTCAATCTCCAGTCTGCTGCTGAGTGCTAAAGCCAATGCAAGAGTTCAACCTTACCCTTAAACGTAGCAGTTCAAGGTATGAACACTGCTATTCCATGATGACCACTATCCTACAGTACCACAGGGTCCCAGGATATAGTATCAACAGTTTAAGCTCTCAAAAGATTGCTACCTTTTGCTTCACAACCCAGGCCTTACAAGGCATCCTGTTTTTCTGAGGGAGTGTATGAGTGAGAGTGTCCCGCCTCTTTCTCTCTGTACAACCTCAGCTTTTACTGCAGAACACAATAAAAAAGGTCAGCAAGAACATTTGTACAGAACGCATGGCTATTTCTGCCCCATTGCAGACAGGAGTAGGGTCGGAGAAAGGCTGGGATCTCTAATGACATCTATTTTCAGTTAAGATGCTCTAGCCTTACAGATTCTTTAGGAAAAATATTTGCAGATGGTCCATCAATCTGTGCTGTGCTCCCCTCCCCCTCTCACAAACACACTGAGCATCTGCTGTACCATTGTTTAACGGCACTACAGCTTTGCATGAAAGCTGGGTCTCAAAACCTGGAGATTTGTGTGAAGAGGCAGAACTGTGGTTCCGCACGTATCAACTTGACACTGGTCCCAAGGTGAATAACATTCATACTCTCCACATCCAAGTTCCTCCATATACATCAAAATATAGTCCCTGAAGGATAAGGGCTGCAAAATGATGTCTTTCAGTTCAGTGGGATTTCTTATGAGTAAGGGTATAAAGAATCTTAGATGCCAATATACAAAAATTGACAACAATGCTCTACTTTCAGATAGGTTTTATAGGTACAGCAAATAATACTTTCCAAGTTTGCATATACTCAGAATATATCCAGAAATTGAAGCGTTAGTATGCTCTTGCACTTGTTATAAAAAGACTCACTTAAAACTTCCAGTAAGCATTTTATAAAGCTGTAAGAGGTCTATTATTTAAGCTTGTAGCACAAATGTTGGTTATGCCACAGAACAGTGCTCCAAAGATTTGTATATTTTCACAAGATTTCTCTAAGAGAAATACATTTTTTTCCCCTCACTTCTTCGCATTGTCAAAGTAAGTAATCAGCTGAGGAGAATCACAGACTGACTGGGAGCGTAAGACTCAGTCTTACTACCAGTTCTGCATGCATGGAAGTGACAGTGACATAAAGGGATCAATCCCACAGTCGGCTCCGTGCACACTTGCATAATTCCAAGAATAACCTCCTTTCAAATGCTATATGCCTTGTGGAACACAGAAAATGCATTCATTGTCTCAAAGATGTAGGACCTCTTCAAGAACAACTTGGACACTACCTTCAAGAGACATCAGAGAATCTAAAAAATTATTTATCCTATGTTATTTTCTCAGCCAAGTGAGGAGCTCCACCCTAGTTATTCAAGGCATGTCAGGACATGGAAGTCCTCATGCAGTAATCAATGAGAATAACTTCTACATCCACATGACATCTCAAAGCCAATGACAGTTCATGTAAAAAGCCTGTACGTTGCTGGATACAAGACTGGGGCCCACTTCAAACTTTCTTCTTTCATCAGCATTGTGCTTGTGAAGCACAGAAATATTTCTCCTCATTATCCTGCTAGGATAAACTGCATATATAAGCTCAACTACTGGCCCATAAAGGGATTCTCAAAATTAACAACCACAATTATAGGCAAGCAGCTCTCTTATTCAGTGTTATTAAGCTACTTCAGCCTATAGGTAGTTCCTTAAGACAAGACACATGATTTCACTGCACCTAAAATCCTAATCAAATCCATTAAATAAAATGGTATATATTTACATGGACACATGCACAATGAAGAAAGCTTTGTACCTTTTTATATTTTGGACACAAACACATTAAGTCTCTGAAAAGTCATTTCAGAAAGTTTCAGTAAAAGTATGTCCTCTCATTATAAGGCAATCTCAACTCTGGACTCCATGATGGAAGGGAAGCAATACATCATGCTAAGTAGTACCAGCCTGTAGAAATGCACAACATGAGTGCATTTTCCAAGCTATAGGAGCACAGGTTCTGCAGTGCAGAGAGAACTAGTGATAGGCATACATGGCTCTTTCATCATCTCTTAACAGAAACACTGTCATTCCAAACAGATGAATAATGATTATTCTGTAGGTACCCCATTTCTCATTACACACAGTTCTACGTTGGATTACACATAACATAACTGGCACCTGTGAATATTCAGCTTGTTACCTTCAGCTGCCTGAGCACTCACAATCTATACTGATCAAGTTTCGAATAGATCCTGCCACATCTGCTTTAGTCCCATTTCCACCCAGCCCAAATGCTTTATACTGCAAAAGTATCATTTACCCATTTTGTGCAGAGCTATTGTGCGTTTCTGAGTCGTCACTGTCACTGATGACAATTGTGTCTCCATCAGCACTGCTGGCGTGGCCATTCGCCATTCCATTGTGATGGGCTGGAGCTATGACTTCCAAAATTTTACACTGCAACCTGAAATGAAACACAGACATTTATTACCATCAAAATCTTTCACTAGTGCAAAGAGTCTAAAGTTGTAGCAGATATTATTTTAAGAATACATATATTACTGAACATTCTATTGTCTACTAAGTAAGTAAATACTTAAGAGCCTTGCACTGAAATACTAGGTAAAATATTAATTTCATGAGTTCCACCTAATAAATGAACAAATTCATGTGCTTACACAGCTATTGGTTTCACTACTTAGGACAACAAATCAAGTCACTGGTAGAATTATTTGTGGTTGGGTTTTTTGTCTGTTTGTTTTTCAGTTCTCACTTAAGTAAACTAAAAAGCTAACTTAATGTTACTTTAAAACTAGACACCAAATCTTTTACATTTATTTTGAAAGTGATCTAAGAAAAGCAAAAGATTTTCAGATCCCAAAATATTTTTACTTATAAGAGATCATCTTATACTGCTGTCGATGACCTAAATAAACAAGGCTGAAATGATCACTATGCATCTAATCTTAATAATGGCCCATTTATCTGCTGACACATATTAAGGCTCCATCTGGCATGCACACAATTGACAAAACAAGTCTATCCCTTTGCCATCCTGAATAGTAGTTATAAAAGGCAGAATTAACTACATATTAAAAAGTATAATTAATTGACACTTCATGCTGGGTAACTGTATTATAGCTGGTTCTTAACCACTAACTTTCACTCCTTTCTGAAATTCCATGGTTCATATTTTTTATTTTAATTTCCTAAATCCATGTCTACTTCATGAAAATTAACTATTGCAATCAATGGATGCTGTCACATACTACCACTAAAAGCTCAAAGGGTGGGAGGAAGAATACATAATAATTCTCTTCTCTAGGCACCAAACACTGTCACTTGAAATTAATAAAATGGAGAATACATGAAGTACAGGGCTTGAATTAGTGTGCCTAAATTAAAAACAAACAAGCAAACAAACTGATCCCAGCAAATCTGTGACTGAAAAATTCTAAGTGTTCTTCTATCTGAACACTGGAAAAAAAGGAAACGTCAAAATGTTTCTTCTTAAATACCTCCTTCCGCAAGCAGACAGTACTATCCAAAATCTGCATACATTGATGGGAAAATACAAAGCGGGGGTGCACAGGGAGAAAAGTTGAACACATTAAAATATCCTTGGTCATATTCACTTGTGAATTTAGCTAGGACCAGGAACACAGTGCCTGCAGCTGTCCTCTCCAAGCCTCTCTCCAACAGGGAGAGCACTCCAGGATGCTCTGATGTAATATGTTATTTTAAAATATGTTAAAATAGTTAAAAACCCCAAAACTATTAACATCCTTATATATTCTTAAAGACAACAATATGACCACTGCTTAATTATCCACAGGGACACCAGAGCTGCCTGCGTGCAGAGGCAGCCTGAGTCCGCTGGACTTGCTGACCACAGGCACGCTGCCATTCCAATGCAGCCGGTCCCATTTCAAAAACTAGCTGGTTTGGGGCTGGAAGACACGTTTTCCTGGTGAGTGAAGCCCAAGCTAATTAACTGTGCAAATCTAAACAGACTCTGCGTAAAGAACCAAGAACACCCAAGTATGTAATGAGACAGAGCCTAGTGTCTGTTCACAAACTAAGTCCAAGTCCAATGAGGCTTATTAAAGTCTGGCCCAGCACCAGACTCCAGCTGAGTCCTAAGAGAAAAGTCCATTATTACAGCATCTTGGTTTTCCAATATTCAGAACATCACTGCGTCCCCTTCATACTAATGAATATGGAGCTGACTGCATGACAGAATGTGTATATTAGGTTGTTTTTTTAAATCCAACAAAGATCACCTGCTATAAAGAACTTTAGTGGAATTATTTGTGTTTCAGATTATAAAGTATATTTCCTAGAGAGTTCAATTCAGTTTAAAAAACACTTTTAAATTGATTTCTGATGGAAATTAACCAAAAGCACCAATACATACCTACTGACACTTTTTCTAATTTGCTTATTATTTGAAGACCACTAGAGGGAGCGCATATACACTAAATTTGCAATCACGTTCAATAGCCACATGAAAGCTACATCGCGACCTACACTAGCCAATGCCATGAAAGGACAAAGAAACTAAACCACACACACAAGAATCAATCCTCCTGGACAAAAAGACGTAGTATTTAGTCACTGAGTATTTACCAACACTTCATTTACCTGCTTATCCATTTGACAGCCCTGTAATTTACAAGGTAACACATCTTCTGTAAGGATGGAAATGATATAATCTATACACTTGATTCAGTGAGTAGCAAAATCCCCAATAGAGGTGCCTTTTTTTAAAATTTTTATTATTAAACAGGGAGAATGACTAATGGAATAAACTATCACAGAAAGGAAGTGATTCTCCATTCTCTATACCTTCATTCAAATAATTACCACAAATCTTTGGGGAAGGAATCAAGTGAAACACATGTTACCTGGCTCAATAATAGCATAATCCAATGACATTTAATGGTTTCTGATAGACAGGGGATTAAAGAAAGTGATACAACTATTCCTTCTGGCATTAAAGAAATAATAATTTACAAATGAAGACTTTTTTTTAGCCTTGCTACAGTCAGGTCATGACTAGCAGTAATCAATTCCCTGGGCTAAGACAGGCAAAGACACTCTGCTTCTAGCACGAAGGTCTGCTCTTCTCAATAACCTCATTCTCTGAGTTCACATTACAACTTAGATCATAAGGCACATGAAACAGCAGAGCTGAAAGCTGAAGTGAGACACTCAAATGAAGGATACTACTTGAAATACTTTCTAAAAAGGATATCTTAAGATCTTTACGGAGTTTATGTCAAAGTCAAGTCATGCTCACTCACTATTTCCCATAAAATAAGAACTGGTGGTACCTCAAGCTAAAGAGACAGAGTCATTAAAGTAAATAAATATATACCCCAACACCTCCCCCAGTCAGGAAGCACTTTCTTCAAATAACAGTAAATACTGTGAAAAAGCTTACAGCCACACTATGTGAATCCCAAAGGCCTTCAGAAAAGGATCAGATAAATTGAGAATAGAGCCATCATGAACTTTTACATAATAGTCCCAGCAACTCCAGCTCACTGACAGCCAAAGGCTAGAACAGTAAACCTGCAAAAGGATTACCCCATACTCCCACAGTTTTGCATACCTCTTTCTGCACTACAGGCTGCTACCATCAACAGGGTAGAGGTCTTCTGACCTGTCCCAAGGATGGCCTTTACGCTCACAGCTTTATTTTTTGCTCAGCTCAGAAATCAAGCTCTTTGATGTTCTCTTAAGTTATGGGAAAGGTTCTAAGAAGAGCTCAGCCTGCATGATTAAATCTGTTCTTTTCTGAAGAAACAGAACAGCACCAACAGGAGCCCCAAAGTTTTAAACACAAAGCCAGAGGAGGTATCACCAATGTAATTTGTTTAAAGTACTAGTGCACATCTTCTCTCTCAGATGAAAAAACAGATCTTTCACTGATTTCCATGAATTTCAGGTAGGGCTGGTGAGCTGCACAGGCAAGAGAACATGACTCCAGCAATCTGAGGGCAAGAGACACTGACTGGAGATTGTGGTACAGGAAGTACTTTCTCTCAAAACTCAGCTCTATCAGTCTCTCTGGAGAAGAATGATTCTGGGCTGTGCTTTGAAGAGCACCTTAACACAACTAGCAGAAAACTTTAAGGTAGGACTGAACCTTGTCACTCCCAGAACAGTAAGGAATCAGCAGGCTGAAGGTGTACAAAAGCAAACTGACCTACAGCCTCAGGGTGCTACTCATGAGATGCAGAGATGGCTTAACAGTTCAACACTGCCAAAAGCGAGATATCTTCCCTTGCCATTCCTCCTTCCAGCCACATACCTGGTGCAGTGCTTGCTTTTTGTAGCTCCAGTGCTCAGTATCATTTATTGATTTCCATTAAATTGAATTCACTTGCTAACACACATTAAAAAAAAATCCAATCCAACATGAAGAGCCAGGTAAGTTTTTGTCCTATCAGCTACTTCAAGCAGCTTACTGAAGGATCTGACAAGAACTAGAGCATGTGCAAGAGGCAAATATTGGCAACAGGCAAAAGCAGAGGAGGAAGGAGAAGCAGTAAGACCTCCCTCATTTAGTGGCCCTGTGACACTATAATTTCTTGAGTAGCTCAGTGGTTTATCCTTCCTAACCAAAAAAATGACATCTAGGCAAATGAATACTGGGGTCACTAGGAGAGTCTGTTCCAGGAAAACTACACACCTATCAAGGGCAAGACACGGTACATACTTCAGACTTGCCAGTTCAAGATCAGAGTGATTCAGGAAAAAACAGAACAAAGGGTAAGTATAACTTACTTGCCACATTCCTCTTTCATTCAGCTCAGCAATTCAAAAGCACACACACAAGCTATTATGAGTTGCAGTACAAGCAGGTATCTCCATCTACCTCTGCTGGAGCACTAGAAAGCCACAATTTGAGGAGGAGAAAGTGAAGCTTCACTCCACTACGTAACAGGCCAAAACAGCCATTGCAGGATGTCAAGCAAAAACCTTACTGGCACTTTGATTTAATTTGGAGAATTTCTTCCCAAATTCTGAGCAGGCCTTCACATCCAACAAAGGCTGGAGTTGGAAGCTGTGAGAGAAGAGACCACTTTTCACTGCCCATTAGCTGAGCATTCTGCACTACAGCTTTTGATCTGGCTGTCACTAAATACTGCCAGACTGTTATTTATATCACAATCTGCTATGCCCTCATTACAGGTCAAAAGACAAGATCTCGTGAAGGCTCAGATGAGTTATAAATGTGCCTCTGTATGCTTTACAGTAAGCAGACAAAAACCATCCTTTAGATGCAGAAGGCTGTTTCAAATGCGGTGGGAATATTGCAATACTTTTAACAGTATTCTAATAGCCAACTTTTAACATAAAGAAAACAATGTTCAGTAAGTCAGAAGGAAAAGGAAATTCACATTTTAAAACAGACACCCAAATGAAAATAAAGTTTTTCAAATGACAAAATTTAAAAAGCACACCTTTTCTAATAGTATGCAGTTAGTTGACTACAAAAAAACCCAAAAAAGTCAGTAATACAAAAAGCTATAGTCACAAGAACCAAGAAGTACCAAAAAGCCATAGACTCATTCTATTTTGTCAGCTTTTAGTAAGTTTTCAAGAAGTAAATGTCAGGTAAGTGCATTAACTCATATCCTTGTCCTAACAGTTCTCACACACTTGAAAGTAATTACAGAGATAAAAGTGAGACAAGATCGGAAGGAATAAGTGACATCTTTTATGAAGCTAACTGGTACAGTTTAACGCACACACAAAACAAAGCACACAACAAGGAGACAAGTTTTATGCACATAATGGCTTCCTGAAGTATAGCAAAAGCATTGTTTTCAAGTTTTAGCATCTTCATTTGTCTGTCAAGTTACAGGTAAGATTGTATGCTTCAAACAAACTAGGAAGAAGCATGTTTTTCCTTCAGACAAGAGAATCATATATATACAGTAGCTGCATCAGATGTCTCTTGTGGAATTAGAACACCACTAAAAGTAACACCAGTATATGCATTGTTTCGACTGCCCACCTTTCCATTCATAGTATTCCACTGATTTTAAAAAACCCAGAAAAAAAAACATAAACCAAACAAAAACCTGTACTTTTAAATTTACACTTATAAAGGTAGAGTGGGCACAGAAGAGAGCTAATAGATTGGCAGTGCCCAAAAATAGTTGTAACAGCTGTTCAATAATCTATAAGAAAGGAGTTGCAGGTTCTCTCCCAGATACCATCATCTCATAGCTTCCATTAGTCAAATAAAAATAAATTTATTAACCAACAAATAGATTTATATCCCAAAAGACTTAAGGGCAGTGGAAAGTGAATTCCTTAAACATGATTTTTCCAGGCCAGGAGCTGACTGATCCTTAAAACAGCAATGCTGTAAGAATGCAAACAGTACTTGCTCTATGAATACGTGAGCTGCTCTCCAGTACTGTCAGCTATGCTGTTTCAGAAGCACCACACTAACTTTGCCACCAGAATTCAAATTCACCTTTCAAAATAAAGCAGGAAACTTTGTCTGCAGGAACTTATGCTTAAACCTTATGACTGAAAAAACACACTATAATTTTCTGATTCTGTAGACATTAGCTCTGGTGCCTCTGGATCCAGACAGCTTTGAAGCCTACATGTCAAAGGGGAAAATTTGTTGGTGGACTAGAAAATAATTTGAATTCATTGTAACTCGTTAAATTCTAAACATGGAAGATACTTTGTCTTTTACTAGCTAGTGGTCTTATTTTATTTTACCCTAGTTCTGAGAAGACAATTACATATATAAGCAAGTAATAACCTTCAGTTTGAATGAAAAAAACGAGAAATTAGCTATAATCTTATGTCTTACAAGGATTATCTTCTACCACCCCAAGTCCATATCAACTAGGCATAGTCATGGCCAGCAACATGCTTCCTGTGCCCCAGTTAAGACTTACAGAGATGAAAACAGTATGCAAATCTTTTAATTGGCCTAATGCAGTGGTTAATCCACTATGAACAGTCCTAAAGCACTGGCACACCAGCCAAATAGCTGATGAGTTAAAGAAAGAAGTTTCACTTGCAGACAAGTTTGCTCCTTGATTAATCTATGTTTCCTCCAGCTTGGCACTAGTCAACATCAGATCATTCAGAGCACAGAAAGGATGTTAACTGGATGTTAATTTATACCTAATGTATGATCAGATGCAGCAATCTTCCTAACAGAGAACTTCATCTACTAGTTCTGTAAAAATGTGTATTTCAAAAACACTGTATTCTCTTAGAGCGTTCTGGTGTTGCCTACTCACAGACATTAGGCGAATACTCTTTTGCAGCGGTGTCATCTAGTGGACAAATTCAATGAAAGACATTCCTTTTTTTATATCTGCCATGTTCTGTATGATTTCTTCCTTCTTATACACGATCTTTAAGCAATTTATTATTGTCTGCAGGTGGTTGACTTTTTAATTAAGTTCCATACTAACTGTTGGATAACAACTTGTTGTCCTCTACCCTCCATTGGGAAATGAAGGTATCCTCACATAAGCTATTTTTAAGGAAAGGGGGAACTGAAGAACTAGTAGAGTTGTCCAACCTGAATCCTCTGATCTCTTCAATGCTCAAGTCAGACTGCAACCTTACAGATTAACTAATTACTGCATTGCTCACTTGTATACCATAATAAAGACAGCCATTATTTCATGTGATAGCATCCAGTCTCGCAACACTAATGACAAATCACAACTCATTGTTTATACATGCTTTAAATCTAGTTTTTCCTCTGATAAATTAAAATAATCAATAAAAAAAAACAGCACACAACTGACTATAGGGAGAAAGGAACAGGTCCTACAGCTGTGTGAGTTATACAGGTGTATGTTTTATTTGGTTGGTCTGAGGCATTCACTGAGGTTATTTCAAGTACGCCTTCCACACCACATAGTTCCAACTTCCAGGTAACTGACTTCAGATGCCAAGATGTTGAAAATCAATTTCACAAGTACCAATAATACACACAGTACTAAGACAGCAACAAATGGACAGGTTACTGCAAGAGATGCCATTACTTGTGGAAAGAACAAAAGGCCAACTAGTATCATATGGGTGTTAAACTTTCAGTTTTGAAGAGCAAATATAAGAAGCAATTCCAGTGATGTGGTCAACATTTTTCCTCTGCTTCAATAAAATGTGAACTAAAAACATTAGTTGCTTATTTTACATCTCAACTGGGCATGGTTAACATGAAATACTGCTGTAATTTCCCTCCTCCAACAAAATCTCAAATAATTTCCATGCCTTTTTCAATAAACTACTTTCCATAAACAGCAATTTGACATTCTAAATCACAGTTGTTACAGTGTCAGCTGTGTTCAATTCCCTGGCAACTCAAACTTAATTTGACATTAAGTTTTCTGTCTGTATTATATTTCTGACTGATGTTTCAAATAATAATTTTGTATTTTATGAAGACAGTACTACAAAAACGTTACACGACTGGGAATCCAAGCATCTCGTGTTTTAAAGATAGCACAGCAGCCACTTTCAAAAGAAGTCAGCCCCAGTTTGTCTAAAAAAGCTGGACACATACAAACAAAAAAAGCCAGACATTTTTAATCAATACATCATCTGAAAGAGTTAAAGAGCAAGCATAATTATCTCCTTGTTGCTTCTACTAGATTATCAAATTGTACACATCATTTTCAGAGACTGCTTGAACAAGTCACATCACAGGACTGGGGGGCTTTTTCTGCAAATTCTTTCTGGTTGATAAGGGCTGTTGACATCAGACACACCAAAACAACAGGAAGAGAGAGTATCTCCCAAACTCACTGAGTTCCTCCTACCAGACCTCAGCAACAAGGCAGAAGCAGCGAAATTCAAAACTGAGCAGCACAACAAAAGGCTAGAAACCAAAAGAGCCTAACAGGGACATAAGATCAGAAAAGCAACAGGACATCAGATTCTGCAACAATCAGAATACACACGCTAGATAAAAGAACCATCAGTCTCAAAAAAAACCCAAACAAATCATCTTTTGCCTCACCTCTGCACAAAGCACTTGTCCCCTTCCTCTTTCTAGATCAGCAGTCCATTGCTTACAATGGACTACTGCATATGCTCAAGATAAAAAACATTTACTTTAAGCCAAAATACTAACTCTTCTAGTGTTTCTGTTCCCTCCCATGTACTTTGCTCAAAATATAGCAAGCTGCATCAAAGCAATCTATCCTACCAAAATATTACATGCCCAACATTAGGAGAAGTAAAATATTGATTTAAATTGCTTGAGCAACCCTTGGTTACATATGCGTTATGCTGTAGACTTTGCATTAAATGATTGATGCATGGATTGATGCATGACAACTGGGTTTCTATGATCTGCCAAATTCTGTTGGTCTCATAGTATGCTATTATAATATAGATGGACTGTGACCATTTCTGATAGATAAGATCACAGAAATATAGCTGCACAGGACAAACACACACAAATCACTCTGTTGAACAGCCGTGTTATTTACAAATAACACAAGCTGGTATACTTCATCCCACTGTAGTACTTTATAGGTCAAAGTCAACTGTTAATTGGGCAGAAGAATAACTATGCCTCTCCTCCTTCCACTTTGTATTCTTTAATGATGTATCTCTATGCATAAAAATCCCTCTATATTACTATGTTATTTGCACTGTTTCCTGGATTTAGTATTAAAGATCTGAACTACCTTTCTGCTATACAGTCATCTAAAATATCAGTGGCATACAATCTGCTAAGGCAAATCTTTTATGCCTCCTTTTACTAGACACAAATTTATACTTAAGTAGTTTTAAAACATACAATCTCTAGCAGGTTAATTTTTGATGGAAATAGATTTTACCTAAATCTTCAGTACTTTGAATGATATTTAGCCCACCCCAACAGCTTAAGAAATTTAGCTTATATCCTATTAATATCTTGAACTGCAGATGTGAAACAAACACAAAATTGTCAGATATATATTCTCAACACAATTTTGAATAACCAACAAGATTAAAGGCTGGTAAAAAAAAAAATTATAGCATGATATTGATGAGATAGAATCATCACAACTTTACCTGAACATAATTTAGCTTACATGGTAAGTAGAAACCATTTTGTTAGGGAAAACTTAAAAACTGGTTTACAGTGGTCTGAAAAGAAAAGTGAAAAGGATTCTGAATTTCAAAAGACAAAGAAAGAAACAAGACAGACTTGTATTTATTGCATATAAGCCTACTTTTCATTTAAGTTTCGAAAAGCAAAGATGAACACACATAAATACTTTAAGGAAAAGTTTAGAAAAGGAAAAGAAGGGGTGATTCTGGGGAAAAAAAAAAGTTCTAAACCATTCTTTTTGCTATTAGTTTGGAAACTGACGATATTGTCAAAGATTTTCAAAGACATTTCACTGAGCAAATTAAAACCAACAGCTGAACTACACTGACAGTTCATAATATTCAGGTTTCTAGTTAAAGGAAGAAAATAAAACATTCTCTAAGCAAAATGACTGTAATACTAATAGTAACCTGAGTCTAGTCATTAGATGAGTATGAAGATCAGAAAGATAGAAATAACTTTGGATATAGGTTGTCTGTACAGAAAGCAGCAACTCTACTCCACTGTTCTTGTCCTGACTTTGCTGACTGGGACTTCACTGGTTGAAAGGAATAGAACAGGACAGAAATGGAAAGCTCTGCTATTAAGCACTGACGTTATGTACATACTCATACAATTTAACTCCTGCAGCACATCAACATTTTCCTCCCTGGTGTAGCATAAAATTTGCTTTAAATAAGATCTGGATGAGTCACTAAAAAGCCCCATACAGAGTAACTGTGTTCTCCAGTGACCATTTTGAACCAGTCTCCTCCTATCACTCAATACACACCAGATTACATGTCAAGACCTCAGACTACCCACAAAAGACAATAGGTTGTGCCCAATCAACTCTGCAGTGTAAACTGGCACCTTTCTCCTGAAAAAAGCAAAACAAAACAACCCCACAAATAAACAACAAAAAACCCCAGCAACAGCTGAACCCACAAATGCTTTAGCACACATTCCACAGGCTCTTCCAAGTTGAGCATGTTTAAGTCTTTCCTATTTTAAACCTCAGGTAAGACTGCAAACTCATTTAGATAAAATATGGACTTCTAGTACTCTCCCAGAAGGTTCTTTAAAGAAAGACTCAAGGTAGCTACATGTTGTAAAACAACTTATTTATACTACAGAATATATGTACCAATGATATGAGAAAGAAAGCATCCAAAGCTCAAAATTCTTCCAAGTTTTTAAGCAGTCTAAGATACCAAGAAAAAACACTTGCAATATATACATCAGTGTAAGAGTAAACGCAACATGAACTCCAAGTGGGGAAAAAGCCCCATCACACTAAATCCCAGATAATCACAAACATTTTATGATTAATTCCCAACTTCTGAGAATAGCCGCCACTATCTAAAAAGCAAAAATCGAACTTTTATCGACTCTTTAAGCTGAGTACAAAAAATACCGCATCATTAATTACATTCTGGATTATTTCATCAAAACTTTCATATAATTTAAAATTTATAGTTTTCTCTAGTTTCTCATTGTCTCATTCTACAAGCAACCCACTTTTCTCACAACAGGGAACTGACATTCCTTTGCAAACCCACCACACAGACCAAAAAACTGTAGCATCAAGACCTGAGAAAGCTGTCCTGCCTCCACAGCTGGCTCTAAACTAAGGGAAGAGACACCAAGACCGGCAATACAATCCTACTCTTAATTAACGTAGGGAGGAGCAGTAACAGTATTGCTAGCTTAAGCATCACACCTCACTTTGGGTGCGTTTGATGGGAGTTTATTATCCTGATTTTTGGTTTTAAAAAGCACACACACAAGCCACTCACATCAAACAAAATTAAATACTCATTTATTTTTAAATATACTTACCTTGCACCGTTATTTCTAACTACTTCCACTGTTTCACCAACAAAATACCGGTCTTTGACATAAGCGAAGATTTCATCACAGATCTCATGAAGTCGGGAGCGATGGGTAAGGGTGGCCAAGTAGAGAACTGGAATGATGAGGGCCTCTGGAAAACTTTGAAGATTATGTCTGGCTTTCTTCTCCGATTCCAGTGCTTCCTGATATGTGAGTCCTGGTTTACCTGTGACAGCACAGCTCCACACAAGGCTGTTGCACAGAATGGTGCGTTCAAAAAAATCACTGAAAAGAAAGGGGGTGGGGGGAGAGAGAAAGAAAACAGTTGAGTTCTGAGTAACGTTTACAATTTGCTCACAATTAATACAGCAGTCAATTTCTTTTACAAGCCTGAAATCCAAAAGCAGCTCTACTCCTGAATGGGTTATAGATAATCAGGGTCATTTACCACTTTTTAGCCACAGTATGGTAAACTGCTATTGTGAAAACAAAGTCTCCTCTCACTGCAGGCTACAATGACAGGATCAAGACCTAGAAGTGCTGCAAACAAATACTCACGTATAAGAGGCCTTATGTATAAGAATAATCACACTGACTTTAATAGGTGTCATATCCTCCTTACACCCCTCACATTTCCAAATATTTGCAAGAGGAGGGTCTAAAACTGCACAAACATAAAATAACCTTAAGATCATACAAGCATGTTGAAACTTGAGTAAGTTTCAGATTTTGAGTGCCCTAGCTCACAAATGAAAAGATGAAAGAAGTAAAAAAATTAATGTCAAGTAGTTCTCTAAATAGTTTTTATTCCTTTGCTGTTTGTATTGCTCTTAGAAAAAGCATTAAACTATTTTTTCCCTACAGATTCTTCTCCTCCCTTGTTCCATTAGCAAATATTGATTCTCCTCCTTCCCTGTATTTCCAATTAATGCTAAAATTACACTATTGTTATTGCTTATTAGTTATTATATTGGAATCAAGAAAGAAGTTTCATTAGTCAATTTGACAAGTATCAGTAAAACAGCAGTTTGTTAAAACTGCTTCTAGATGAATCAGATGTAGCTATTCACAAAACCATGTTAAAACAGATCATATACTATAGATCAGACAGCAGAGTAATCTTTCAATATGTCCCAGTTCAGACAATGATTTTTATTTCTCTTCCTTTTAAATTCTTAATGGACTAGTATTGATAAGTATGCAACACAAAACATGACAGAGTTTTGTTTTGCCTTGTATCAGTTCAACAAAGCTATTTCAAGGCAGACACACTGTACTTTCAGAACCCAAGGTACCTATACTGAAGTTTCATTCCTTAAAAAAAAAAAATTACATCAAGCAGTGTTCCCATTCTTAAAAGGATAGAACTGTTAAAAGAATTTCTAGTAACAGGGTTAGAGAGTTCACACTAAGTTTTTTCTTGCAGGCTCCCTGCAAACTCAAGCTGGAAAACATGCAGCAGTTAGACTGATGGAGATGACTATGGTCACTGCAGATGAACAGATGAACCATAACATTTTGTAAATTAAAATGGAAATTCCAGATTGAAGACAATGGAGGGTCCTGGCTCAGATAATCCTTTCTGTATGAGCACAGTATTCCTCCGAGTGAGAGAAAGATGCTTTAGGAAGAACATCAGCTGTGAGAAGGTGAAAAGAACAGAAGAGAAGATATGTTATCTGAATAAAATTTAATAGCTGCAAAATTAGATATTTTTATATCACTTGCATCTACTTAATATATTTGACAGCACATGGGTCTAACATTCATAAGTTATAACCAATAATTTCAGTTTGCTTACTCTAAACAAGAAAAGGAGAAGAACAAAGGAGAGAGAATGAGAGAAATTATTCTTCAATATACGAAGATGATGGCTGTCAGTCATCCTTTGTGCATAGGACAGAATATTCTTTTTTTTTTTTTCCCTGAAAACCACAGCAAATTAGTATCTTTAAGGTATAGATGAGTTACCTAAACATTTTAAAGAACACAAAATACAAAAAACATTATCTCCTCAGGTCTCTTCCTGCCCTACATTTCAATACTTCTGTATTAGATTCACAATAATTTTTAGTAGTCTTACTGACTGCAATGGATAAAGAAACATTCACTCAAATCTTCATGCAGCTGTGAGTCTCTACATAAATTTTTGTGTCTCATCAAATAAATTCTTGATAATTATCTTTAGGCAGGCAAAAGAAAAGCACCTTAAGAGTTATTTAAAAGTGTACCAGAACATAATTTTTTAAAATTATGAAGGGGGGGAAGGGAAAGAGAGCAGAGCAGGAGGGAGAGACTGACGTTGACACTGACAGTGTCTCTTTAAGAGCTGCTGTTATTCTTTGTGAGGGAACACCGGGCAGTCATGCTATTTAAAGCAACAGCATTGAACTTACAGGGAAAAAAAACTAAAAAAAAAAAAAAAAAAAAAAACACCAATTTTTAATCCATAATTATTACAAGTGCAATTTTCTAAGATTACTGTAACTGAAACATACTTGAGAAAAAGATTTTTCCATTTGCATACAAGAGTAGTTTGTGTATCTAGTTTCATTCTCCCTCATTTCCTCTTTTGTTTTGTGTGGATTCTCCCCTCCCCATGAACTTACAAGGAATAAAAAAAAAAAAAGTGCAAAAAAATTACGTTTTGTTTTGAAAGCATTATGTCTTTAGCTAGTCATTACCTACAGCACATCAAAACCATCTGTGCCTTAGTCTGTTAACACAGTTTTATTGCAATGTTTTAACAATCTCACTTTAACTTGGTTTGAGAGAGAAGAGCAAACAAAATCCCAACAGTGTAACAGTAAATGTTATTTGTAGTACTCCTTCTGTCCCTGTCTCTCTGGTGCACATCAGTTATCACAAAAAGATTTACAAACAGCAGACACAACAGCCACCAAACCAAAAGAAGGGTAGCAGCAGCAGTGATACCCTTTGTCTTTACTTAAAAGAGTGGTAATGCACTTTATCATATTCTACATTTCACTTAAAATTCACAACAGCAAGGACATCTGCTGCTATGTCACATTTGAAGCCTTATCTACATCTTTATCTAGGGTATTACAGTCTTCTGTTCTACAGTTACTGGTTCAAGATCTCTGTAACTCTTGACAACATGGAGAAGGAAGTTCATACAAAACATGTCCACAAAGCTCACTTGCATGGTCCCATCTGCCTCTGAGAAGTCAAATGGGACTGCAGCAGCACTCTGGTGAAAATGTCCACATCAGCTCAACTACTCAAAGAGCAGAGACTAAAAACTGAGTTGTCTCTGTAGTAGTAATTAAGGCTGACTTCTCAGCTGGATGCCTTTTTTTCATTTACATTATATAATTCATTTTCTATGCAAGGTAAGGAAAACGGCAAAATTATCGACAAATCACTGAGAAGTAGTTTAATACTGCTACTCAGTAGGTATTTGATAGGAGGCCGTTCATTAACAGAACCTAAGAAATAAACTACCTGCAAACTCTGTGCTGACTACTCTTGCAATGGATATAAAAATCTATCCTAGAAATGACAGATACCTTTTGCTTGAACTAACCAAGTATTCCCCTTGAGTCCAAGATCTACTGTATTTTTAGTGTGTTTCAAGAACATGTTCACTTCCAATCATTTACTTTATTCATTTTCTTAGTATATATTGAAAATAAGAGGGGGGGCATGTTCTTTTTTTAAACAGATTAAGTATATACTCAAGAATGTAAAATACAAGAAAGTCATGTTAAGTCATGAAAGTCATGTTAAGGACCGGTGGCAAGATCCCACTGGTTTAATGTGTTTCTCATGCATCCCATGCACCCCTGTACTTTCTTTATCAGCTTCTGCAATGGATCTAGAGACTCTGTTGGTATGCCCCTCTAACCAGGACTACCACCAAGTATGAAGAACATCAGTTCCCCCCAGTTCCTGTTACTCTTGATAAATACATTTGAACACTGCCACCTCACTGCACCCCCCTTTAAAGGGTTACAAAATTATGCGATGGTATTTCAGATTAAAAAGGAAATACATTCTTAACGGGAAAGCCACTTTACAAAATACAAGTCTTGCCAAATTCTCCTTGCATTAGCATAATGATTTCTTATATAGAGAAGAGTAATGCTAATGTATGATTTGTGTTCATCTCTACTAAAGCTGCCATGGGCATGAAAGCAGCTTTTCAACACTGAGTTTGTGCTCTGTAAAAAACCAAACCAAACCCCAAACAACAACAAAAAAACAAACAAGAAAACAACTTAAGTCTTAACCATTTGTAGTAATTTAAAGCATTCATATAGTTGAGGAAGGGGTTGAATTCAGATTACCATATATTTCTATACAGATCACTTGATCTATTCAGACTCTATAATTTTTAAGTTTTCCCCTCAAAAAAATTTAATTGCTATTGCAAAAGTAGATTCAGAGAAGCCCGATTTAGACAATGGTTTTCTTTCATGAAACAGCCAATTCAATTTTTAAAGAGTGGGCCCTCCCTATCCCTATTAATCTAATTGCCCTTGCTTAAGCAAAGAAATGGGAAATGTTTTCAGAAGACATTAGCAATTTGAAGCATCACTTTGCAACCAACAGAGACAAGGATCAGCATCTTTAAAACTTGCTGAAAGATGACCCTATGATCTCAGTAGATTATGCCACAAACAACTAACAATCTAAATTTACTCATCTGTGCCAGGATATCTCGCTCAGTAAAAAAAAAAAAAAAAAAAAAAAAAAAAAAAAAAA
>NW_020799101.1:27975120-27983250 GCF_003259725.1 Athene cunicularia | reverse complement strand
TATAAGAGACAGCCCCTGCTCTCCCCTACATCATTATTGGCCGCTCGGTGCCTTCCAGCGTGTGTCACACAGGAAGACAGCGAGCTACATTATTAATTAATGGCTGAGAGGGCGCATCCTCCATTTTTGAATTATCAGCCGGAGATCTCCGGTGCGGGGGGTGGACCCAGGCCGGCTGCCCGCGGCGGGGAAGGCGGCTCTTTCTGCGCGGTGCGGCCGGTTGTGCCGTGCCGGGCTACGGGCGGCGCGGAGGGGCGGCCCAGCCTCCTGCCACCGGCATTGCCAGCGCTTCCGAAACCGTCGCCGAGGAGCCGCCGAGCCCCTGGGAGACCCCCAACCCCTGGCGACCCCCAGCCGCTCGGCCCCGGAGCGATCCGCTGTCCTCAGTACCTGCCTGCGAGCGGGGCCGGCGGAGCTCTTCCCTGGGGCTGACCCACCGCGGCTGCGGCGCTTGACAGCCCAATTCCGGAGACGTTTGTCCCTGAGTTACAGCCCAGGAGCCAGGGAGCACGCTGCTGTCAGCGTGCAGGGGCATACGGATGTAGTTTGCTCAAACTGAGATTATATGTGATTAAAACGAGCATAAGAGTTGTACGCGGGCCCTTTAACATTGCCTCATTTTTCTCCATCGAAAATGTGACTACATGGTTTTACTAGTGTATTAATTTTTCACCATTTTCTTTTACACTAACGCATTTACAGTGCCTTTGGTAATTAAAACTGGGGTGTTAATTTAATCGTGTTCTTAAGAATGCTATCCAGCTTGAAGACATAAAACTACAGAAAGTCCACATCCCTTACAGTTCATCATTGCAAGGTCCAGCACTTACATGAAAAAGCTACAGAATAACTGTAGAAACTCCATAGAACTATGAGGTGAATAATAACCGAAGGCTGGTATCTAAATAGTGTAAGTTTACAACTTAAACTGCTGTTCCTGCAAATAAAGGTCCTGCACCTGTGCATGCGTGGTTTTCTTTACCTCTGCAAGTAAAGGCAACGATCAGTACTGCTGTTTACAGAATGGTTACATCCAGCCCACGAATTACTTTGCTTTAAAAATGATCAGGTTTTAATCAAAAGCACCGAGAAATGTTAATGCTGGCTTCTTCTAGTTAAGTTTACAATATATGAAGCTTGAGCTACAAACCAGGTTAACTCCTGAGTCCTACCAGTTTATTTTCATTTGCCAGCTGGCTTCATTTTCAGCTTTTAATTACTTTCTAGCAAAGGGCACAAATGCAACTTGAGTTAATGCACTTGTATCTAACATCTGGTAATTTCTAGTTCGTTTTGCATCAAAACTGTGCAGTATGCCACAGTTATGACATTTAGTGTTGCCAGCTCTTATGATTACAGTGAGATTTTGCAACACTTAGCTTTGTTTTAAGCTCTAGCTCTTCAACAGATATGATTAAATTGGAACCTCAGGTCCCCTTAAAAATAATTACATTTCTAAATCTCAACTTTGAGAGACAAGCTTGAATATGCAAACCCAAAAGGCTTACAAATTAGATGGAAAATAAAAGCTTTGAGTTTTGAATTTTTGCAGATCTCATTATCTTGAAGCCAGTATCATGATGTTTGGGAACTTGGCTGATTTTTTTCATGCTTGGATTGTCAGCACAGCATTATTTTAGCACCCATGAAAAATGCATGAGTTGATAGAACTGTGACATCAAACGCAAATTTCCTTTTCCTTTTTGCTCTCTCTCGCCCTCTTTCTCTTTTCTTCTCACCTTTTCCTCCTCCTCTTGTTCTTCCCCCCTCATTATTCCCTCGGTGATTTTCCAGTGAGCAGATCCTCACTGAGTAATAGGGTTGCACTGTCTTTTCATGTTCTTAGGATACAGAGGAGCAGTTCATTTATTTTTCACCTCTGAATCCAGCTCTGTTCTTTAAAATCCATGAATCAGGCTCTGATTCTGCTCCCAGTCAGGTCAGCAGGAACTAGAACAATTTTTTATGGCACCGGCTAATGCCTACTAAGTGGCCATTGAGAATTCAATGGAAATGAATTCTGATAAATCAGAAAAAAAAGTTACTTTCCTTCCATGGGAATATTTATTGTATTTTTACACTGTGTTTAATTTTTGCAATAATTTGGGGTTTTTAACACATCACTGAAAGTATAGTTTTGATTGAAGTTACAAGAATGGGATTATTGATAACCTTCAGTGGGGTTGTTGATCTGGATTTTGCCACAAAGCAGCAAAAAATAAGCTGCTTTCTTTTTAAAAGATGACTTATACGCAAACAGCCATACTAAATGGAGTTCCCTAGCCAGAGGGCTTGCAGTTCTCATTCTTAGAACTTTAAAAATAGTTGCATTGGGAACATACAATCTTATAAAATACTTGTTCTCTGTGCTTTACAAGGGTAGAACAATTTCCTAGGCACAGTGTGAGTCCAGGCTTGGGGCATCTGGTCCTTCAAAGTTCCTCACAATTTACAAATTTTTTATTTGTTTTCACTTGCTCCCTACTTTATCACAGATTTCTTCCCTTGTCCTATCCAATTTCTTCCTGTCTTTAAACCACCAAGAACTACTTTCCACAAAGATACTCCAAAATATATATTCAGATATTACAAAATACCTATTCAACTATATCCATTACCACATATTCCACATGTGACTATTGTTATTCTGGAACAAGTAGAGTACATGGAATTACTTTAAGTTGACACCTGACTTTATACTGGAATAAATAATGTTTAGCCAAATCATATGCTTGGAACCATGCAAAAGCAAAAGATGTAAGTTTTACCTGTATTATTATGCAATTGTGAGAGTGTCTTCTGTAGACTATGTTTAGCCATTTGCTTGCTTGCCTTTATGTTTTGTTTTGTTTTTTTTCCCCAAAGTTGCAACTTTGTTCTCTCAGGGTTTGGCTGAAGTCAGAAAAAGTTAATTGGATTTCTTCTTAAAGCACTTCCTTGGACTTTAAATGGCATGCTAGGTTCTCAACTCTAATTTTTGCAAAAAACATATGATTGAAAACATAATGTGAAAAATGCACTTATTTGTCTGAATGATGGATTGCTAGTGTGTTGTTCAGTCAAATGACATACATCAATAATCTCTACCTTTTTCTCAATTGACTGGAGCATGTAAAAAAGAAGCAGCATAATATATATGTGAGCATTGACTCATTTTAATTTACAGAGTAGATTTTGGGGGGATAGTATCATCCCTTTTCTTTCCAAATGCTGTTTTGAAAACCCTTCATTTCCATACTACAAACAAACCGTAGATCACTTTTTTTCAAAGCTTACAGTATCCAGCAAAACACCTTATTTATTAGATTATGCATTTTATAACTTACTGATATAGCTTTTTTTCACCTTTTGCCCTTTCTCCATCACCTTGCTGAGCCAATTTACTCTTTTGATCACATATCTTTATTTAGACTTTAAACTATGTGCACAAAAACAATGTGCTGGTTTTATCAATCCACTCCAGCTGTGGGTAACAGTAACATTTGGTCTATTGTCTTTTACTGGCTGTAAAGCGCTATGCTCAGTTTTTAATAACATACTCACTTATAAAAAAAAAAAAAAAAAAAAAAAAAGAAAAAGATACCCAGATGATTTTTCACAACACATTTGATTTTTCTTTCATTCTAGCTCAGTTGTAGTTCAACATGCTTTTAAAGCACAAGGATAGGAGGTTACTTATTCTGCAGTTGCTGGGTGCATTCAACACTTGTTGCTTTCACATGAGTCACAAATAAAGATAAAGAAACAATCCCTGTGGTCAGTGAATTTTTGGTATAGTTGCATTTTTTGGTAGTTTCTTAACAGTCTTAACCCAGGCATTCCACAGTTGCAAATGCAGGCACAATTTTGGGGTCTGTTGCTATCATGGAGGGCAGTAAGTCATGGCCGGAGTCTGCTCTGCCTATTGCTAAGGTTAATTAACACCCAATACAGCAAGGCCCATCCCTCAGGAAAGCCCTTGGGAAGCACTGAGATGTTTCTTATATCATCAGAGTTATTCCACAGAAAGGCATTCCATCTTAATTTTTTTTCACAGTTTAATAGTGTTTAGACATACAGTTCTCACTGCTTTTAACGGACATTGCATCTTTAATTTCCATGCACTCCAGGAATTAAGAGATATGTTCCTTTAAAGTTCACTTTAATCATATCCTATTTTTTCCCTCTCAGAAAAGGCTCTTAAAGGTATTTAAGCTGATAACCTTATACAAGTGGGGAGGAACTCTGACCTCATCTACTTTGCAGCAATGACCATGTATGATTGGCCTCTAACCTGATTACAAAATGATAAAATGATGTTGTGAAACCACTATTCATTTCCTAATAGTGTCTCTGAAACCAGCTTAAATTCTGAGAGGATTGGTACTGCATTTTCTTTCTTACAGTTATAGTGCACAGGATACAGAATATTGACACTACTGTAATTTTCTGACAGTAAAATACACTGAATTTCTCATTGCTAACCAATATTTAGAATGAATGATGACTGATGAATGATTTTGAATGAAAGATGGGTGAATTTACTGTCTTTTGCTACATGTGCACATTGTCACTACTCAGCATTTTACAATAGATTTAAATATCCTGCATCAGCCTGCTTGAAACCTGGATCTGAACTGATAAGGTATTCTTCATGCAGTCAGATTTAACACTGAGAACTCTCAAACTGTATTACTAGGTACCATTTACTAAGTTTGCATTCATCTTATTTGAATTACTTATATTGAACACCTCTGTCCAGTTGATGAGCAGAACCAACAATTTCAAGGATGTTACTTTATGATTTTGTTATATGACTCTACAGTCTTAACTTTTTTCAGTAATACTGAGATTAGACAAGCCTCCTTGCGTATTGAAAGAGATCCAGGCAGTGCAGTTTCTGTTGAGGAGCACATGAAAAGAAGTTGGCTCAGTAGCTGATCTGGGTTACTTCGTCATTGATTACAGTGATGAGCCAATCTGAAACATATAATTCTGCTCAAATACAGAATGTGTTGGATTTTCATAGAGTCATTCCACAAATGTGATGGCTCACGACTGTGACTAGTATTCTAACTTATTTATCCATTTAATATGAGCCCCCTTTGGCCCCCACCTTATTTTCTGCTGTCCTGCTACTCATCTGTTGTAGAGGGCTTTAGGAAGGATAAGGCAAAGAGATTAACTACGTAGGCACTATTCTAAAGGTAGATGCCAAATAAGAGCAGAGCTGAAGAAGCTGGTAGCTGGCTTGATGGGGACTCTGGGTGTCTCCCCACTTGACAGCACACAGGCGAGTCTTGGTGTGTGCAGGTGGAACAGCCCTGTCACAATGCTCCAGCACATACTTAGACCCTAGCCACCACTTCAGCCCAGGTAGACAAGGGCTGGAGTAAAGCGGTAGCAAGCTCTGGGCACAAAATAAGCCACAGTTTTGATTTCATGCTTGTGCAGGACACTGCTTTTCCATAACTGCTTGTATTAAAAGGGTGCTGTGAGAATGAACCAAGCCTTGTGTGCTGTATCCTAAAGCTGGAGGGAAGCCCACCATACTATGTCACAGCCGCAGAATATATTCCTTAGTGGAATACTATACTCAAGGGAAATCGTCCGAAAGGAGAGCTCCTGCGGCACAGCCTACACAATCATTCTCCCTCCTCCCACAGATCCAGGGACAAGCATGTATTAGGTGGCCCCCGCTGTCCCACAGTGCCTATGTTGGGGCCTGACACCCAATAGAAAGTGAGATACTGACAGAATTTCTACATTTCTTAAAAGCCAGGCACTCCTAAATGTGTTTGGTTTATATAAAGCATGCATGTAGAGCAGAACTAAAGGAAAACCCACTTAAAAGGTGGTAAATCCAGTGTGTGCTTTGGTCTTGCTGGCTTTGGAATACTTAGGACAGCTGGAAAGTTAGTAGGATTGTTACTGTACAGTTGCCAAGCATTCAAAGCAAGGAAGAAAATGTAAACCTTTTGTTACTGGTACCAATTTAGCACAAAAATTGATAAAATTAAATTGTTAAAGATTCAGTAACGTGAATTAAGAACTGAAAATTATTTCAGTTGTCATTTCCAGTCATCCAAGAAGTTCCTAAACAAAAAGCAAAGACTAGATTACAATCCTAAAACCACCTTCACACATGGAAGTCATAGTACCTGAGACCTCATTCAGTACAACCCCACAGCATGGACGTAGACGTAATGTAAAATATACTTATTTTGACATAGGTTATTGTTTTACAGGAACACTTTCTAGTGATGCAATTTATCGTTATGCATCTCTAAATGTATCCATGTTTAAGGTTGAATTGGTACAAATATCTCAGGACCCTACTTATCATAGTTACAGAGTGTTATAGAAAAAATGCATGTAAATCCAGGTTTAGAGAGACAGTAACACTTAAAACAGCATACTGACCATCTCCTTGTCCCCCAGAAATCAGAAAGTTACTTTTAACTGCAAGACTCCTTTAGGGCAAAACAAAAGGCCACCTACAACTCTGCTTAGTCCCTAGTGGATGCAACGGGTTAGGCCTCTCCTTCAAAAAAACCTTTCAGTTACATGCAGTACCACTGACTCATCTCAGGTCTAGTGACAAAAATGCAGCTAATAATGAGAAAAAAGAGAAAGTGTGCAAGACAGTTCTTTTATACCTTATCTCAGTGAGTACCCCCACTAAAGTAGTACCAAGGAGAAAGGTGTAAAAGGTCAGATGAGGTTTAAAAATGTCCATGCCTTCCCATCACTGCCCTGAACTACCTTGATTTTCGTTTTCTTATGTCTGTGAGTGGGTGTGTTGTGCCTCTGTGACAAAATTAAAGTTCAGTGAGAGAACTTCCTGCTTCGTAGATATGTTTTTAACCATGCAGACATACACATGACCTCAATTCTCCATTTCTTGCCTGTTGTTCAACTAAGAGTTCAGCAGCAAATGAGTTACAACCTCAGCATTATCTAATACGTGTGCATATTGCATGCGCACATGCTTGGATAAAAATGTTTAACAGCTGACATAAGTTGAAATAAAACACTTCCCCCCTCATCCAAATAATACTTCATTCACACAGTCTGAAGGAATCTCCTGGCAGAAGTATCATTTGTCGTAAAAATCAGGAGGAGGAAAGGGAAAGGTATGCCAGGAAACAGAGCTCGGGTCTGTACCAATGGTTGGATTCTCGATGAGTTCCACAACAGCCTGTGACTACAGCCATCTCTGAGGCCAACACATACGAACTCTTCTTAACGTTCACATAAAACTTGGTTACAAAAAGTTGTGACTTTCCAAGCAACTTTGCAGAAGCAAATAGAAGCAGCGCTCCTCTGGCTGGCAAAGCTCTGTCCCACTGTGTTAATAAGTAAATGCTGCCAGGGAAGTTTTCTCCACTGCTGTCCATTTGTATCTCAGCTTTAGGCCGATGCTGCCACCAGGCAGCAGGCTGGCCTGTCAGTGGGACTTGGACAGAGTTTGGCGGTAACTGTGGGATCTGGAAGAAAAACACTTTCAGGAATTACATGTTTTCTGGTGAGTGTGGAGAAGACTGGAGCCGCTTCTACACCAGCCGGTTTTTAACAGCTGGGGCAGGGTGCCGCGGAGGGAGCTTCCACGTGCAGCCCATGGCTTCCCTGAGGAAGGGCTGGCCGCCTGGCTGTTCTCGCGCCCCTTCACGCCTGCCTAAACTATGAGCAGTTTGGTCTTGGTGCGGGACGGCGACATCCATCCACCAAGAGTCCCTCGAGCTGCCAGCTTGCTTTTCTTCTAGAATGGCTGTGGTTATTGATTACTCAAAGTTAGACTGTAATTGGCAAGTAACAAGTGATTTCACAGCTGTTTAAAAGCTTCCAAGAAAATAAATTTGGAACTTCAGGCTGCAAGCACAAGTTCTCACAGGCAATACCTGTGGGTTGTGGTGCATCCCTGCTTGGCCCTCAGCCCCATTCCATGCCCCAAAGGGCTCTTTCTCTCTCCTTTCTTCTTCCTTCTCACACAGTGTAATACCCAGTCAGCCCCAGGATTTGTAGCTAGTTGTAAAAGGGCAAAGGTTTTACATGACTCTAGGCAACAAAAACACAAAAACAGAATTTCTGTCCCCTTGCTCTAGGCAACTGCTAGACAGAGGGTTGGTTTTCTGTTCTGTTCGGTTTTGG
>NW_020799101.1:27916778-27975070 GCF_003259725.1 Athene cunicularia | reverse complement strand
GAGCCTCCGCGCCGTCGCCGGTAGCTGCGGCGGCTGGTTAAAGCGTAACCGCAGCAGAGGCCGAGGAGGCGAGCGTCGGCGGGAGGAGACGGTGCTAGGGACGCCCTCGCCGTTCATCCCGCCCGCCTTCCAGGGGGTGCGCGGGCGGGAGGCTGAAAGTCGCCGCGCGCCAGGCGGGCCGCCCCAGGAGGAAGGCTCCGGGATGCGGCTGCTGGGGAAAGGCCGCGCAGGCCATCACCTCGTCCTCCTCACGCATCCCGCGGCTGTCTCCTGATGGCGGGTTAGAAGCTGGGGCAACCGCCGGGGCTGGTGCTGGCCCCAGCACAGCAGTCGTGCACTGGCAGCCCACCATGAAGTAGGTCACCCCCTGCCCGAGGGAGGCCACGGCCCTCTCTGCCTTTTAGGCCTTTGCCGAATTTGGGTAGGAGGTGTCTTTTGGCTCCAAGCCACCTGAAAGCTTCGAAGCGTGTGGGTTACAGGCACTGGGTCTGGGCTCCCCTTTAGTCAGCGGAGAACAAGCAGCACTGGGTTCGGTGCTCTAAGCTGCGCTCTTCCTCATACACCAGCCAGATCGCGTCCAGTGCTCGACATCGGTGCACGGTGTATATAAAACCTCTCAGAAATTAAGAGGTCCTTCTGCTGAGAGTCATAAAACGTAATCAGTTCCAGTGGGGGGGGTCAAACAACGAAATGCTGATGGGAATACTTTGGACTTTTTCTGTAGTTAAAACAATCTATATATCTAGTCTTTAGTATTTCCATGGTGTATAGACCTTATGCCTGTGACCATCCTGTTTTGTAAAATTAGGTCTGTCCGTTTTGTCCCTTTATTTTGTAAACTATAAATTCATAAGGACTTAGGGAAGGATAAAAGCCTCTGTAAATTGTTACACTTTCACATCATTAGGGAATGCAGGAGGGAACTTCCCTTACTCCTTTTTTTTACAGTCTAGTCCTCAATCCTACGCTTAGATGTATTGTGAGCTTTGCATGCAGACCAGACCATGAACTCTTTTAACTAGAGTTATTTTGGCATCAGTTTAGATGCCATGTTGTGAACTGTCGGGTGGACACACTGAGAAACAAGGTGTAAACTTTAACACAGGGTCTTAAAGGTACTTAGTTAAGTAGGTGTAAAAAGTAATCTAGATGAGCCAGTGCAAGCTTTGTGCATAGACTAGTTTTAGCATTATTCGAAATGAAGTTCCTTTTGTCTGGAGTTTTCCTCTGTAGGAACTCTGCTTAAGCCAGTATTAGATGACTGATGTAAGTATATGTTTGTCCCACCAGAGGGGGATTTGCCTTGAAGTATCTGAAATACCTGACATAGAATGCTTTCCTCCTATAGCAGTAGTAAAGCTAAAAGTCCAGCCCTATTATCTGACTTACACACTGTTTTCTTTACACTTAAATGTAATTTATTAATTACTTTGACAGTCAATAGCCATGTATTTCAGGATGTATTTTCCCCTATACAAATCTGTTCTAAAGCCTTTGCAAAAGGTCTGTGAGAGGAAAAGCTCATTAGTGTGCTTGAACTTTTAAAGAAATCAGAGTGAGCAGTAAGATGGAAAAGTATCCAGAAGAAGGGAATGTTACCCCTGTAAGTTCAACATACTAAAATTATTCTTTCTTTCATTATGAAATCTGATTATTTTTTCCTAATAAAAAACAATATAGATGAATATGATCTGCAATTTTTCTGAAGGAGTAAGTGAATACACAAACACACAAACCCCTCTTCAGCAGATCTTTAAAGATTCAGCAGTGTTCAGTGTGTCAAAACACTTGAGCAGCTGTAAGATCAGAACCCATAGGCCTACAAGCAAGGATGCAGCACCTGGGAGGGCGATTAAGGTAGTGAAAAATGCTTTACATGAGTCCTGTTGTAGTTGCTGTTTAAATAATCATATCTGAACTTAACCATTGTACTAAAAATATAATGAAGTCTTGCAGGTTACTTGCACTTACGCAACTTGAAAACAAAATCTATCAGTTGAGCCAGGTCCTTGGCTCTGCTCCAATAGTTCAAAACAGGTCTAGAGCCAGCTTAACTGCCCCAGCCATAATTATTTTTACTTCTCCAGGAACAGCTCTGAAGGGCATAGACCCACTGAGACAGCCTATACTTCCCCACCTCTGAATTCTAACTCCCAGTACATAATCCAAAGAAACAAATGGCATGGGCAGCGTGTACCGGCTCTGCAGTGCCTCTCTGCCTCAGGAGCGCTCCCCTGGGCTGGGAGCAGCTGATTAATTCTTTAAACAAAAAAACAAACCCCAAGATAGTTAAACAAAACGTTCACTGTACTTCCTTTTTTTCCTTTTTTTTTTTTCCTTTTCTTTTTTTTCTAATTCTTCATCTTTGGAGATAGCATTGAGAAACTATTATTTTTTTAATGTCAACTGATAGCGTTTGGGCATGTTTGCTTTTCCTTGGTCTCTAGTGAATCATCCAAAGTATCATTTTAGAGTTCCTGTTGGCTGTTTTATACAAATGTGCTCTCAAGCTTCTGTCTGGTGAGGAAGTAGTGAGAATTTGTGGAGTAATAAAAAAGAGTCAACATTTTACAATGTTGAAAACTGTTAATAATCAACATCAAAAGGCTTTAATCTGCTGACAGTCATATACTTGATTTATACAGCTGACTGCCCTACTGGCTCTTCTTTCAGGCTAACTGGAGGGTGCTCTGAGTGATGTGTCTTTGTACAGGGATAACTGGAAACATTGAGGTAGCAGCTACCCAAAGCAATGGGTCGAATCTGAAGGCCCAAGCAAGAAGTAATCCAGACAGTACGTTTGATTTCCCCAGGTTGATGTGAATGAATTAAGAGCAAAGGCACTGCCTCCAGGAGCAAAAAAAAAACCCCAAAACCAAAACCGAACAGAACAGAAAACCAACCCTCTGTCTAGCAGTTGCCTAGAGCAAGGGGACAGAAATTCTGTTTTTGTGTTTTTGTTGCCTAGAGTCATGTAAAACCTTTGCCCTTTTACAACTAGCTACAAATCCTGGGGCTGACTGGGTATTACACTGTGTGAGAAGGAAGAAGAAAGGAGAGAGAAAGAGCCCTTTGGGGCATGGAATGGGGCTGAGGGCCAAGCACAGGGTTTGGGAACAAGAAATTGCTTACTGTCTGTTTATTTACAAAGACTTTAGAGGAAGGGCTAAAGCTGGTACTACCCCTTTGTCCTCCTGATAAATGCACTAATACAAATATTCCAATAATACCTTCTAAAGCTAGGAAGAAAATGTTATTCTCCTCTTTTATGACAATTAGATGTTTAGTGGGAGGAACACTCAATGTGCATCCAAGAGATAGGTGATGCCAGTTACAAGGAGAAGAGGACTTCACACCCTCAAACTAAACTAGTTTGGCTGCCAGGACAGTAAGCAGCCTAAGCAGTGCAGATATACGTTCATAGTCACTAAAAGTATAGTAGGTAACATATAAAAACCCTTATCTAGAGATACCATAAACCTACAGGGCTTGCTTAGCAAAATTAAATGACAGCAAAGTTTCTCCAGACATGGGCTAGTCTCTTTCCAGGTTTGACTGAGAAGGGAACAGAACAAGGACACCTGAGAAAGATGCTGATTTCAGCCCATTTAAAGCTGCTTCACTGGCATAAGTGATTATCATGTTCTGTCCTGTTTCTGCAGGTGCGTGAAACCCTGTTTCAGAGAAGGATTTTCATCAGTACTATATTTTGGAAGGTCAGGCAGCGACAGTGATGAACACATGACAGCCAAAAAATTAAAAGGCAACACAGGTACCTGTTTGAAAGTACTCTTTTGATCATTTCAGCACTCACCTTCTTCTAATTAGTTCCATCTCCATGTGAACTTTGTCTTATGAAAAGATAAGAAAAAGATTATGCACCAAATGATTCAGCTGACTCCCTATTCTGATATTCTGCAAGGAAAGTGGTATATAAATATTATCTGTGTAAGGTGAATTTCACCTTGCTTTTTACTGCCCAATTTAAAAAATAGTAGATTTATAACATTTCTGTTAATCTTGCCCTTTTCAGCTTGCTGGGTTTTTTTAATATCTTTCAGCATGTTACAGTTTCCTAGAATTTCTAGTTCTAGAATAATTTAGAACATTAGGAACAATAAATTGCTAGTGTTACTTTAAGTGCATCCTTATCAAGCAGAAACACAGCTCAGTGTCAGTCTGTCCATATCCAGTTTTACAGCAGTAGTGTACTTCGAAAGTTAGTTTGCTCTGATGTTATAAAAAGATTTCAGGGGAGAAAGAAGTCACAGTTCCTTGGTGTATTTATAGTATTTAAGAACGCTTTTAAGTAACTTGTAATGGCAGATGCTATTGGGTACTCTGTCATAAGTGGTTTTCTTGTTCATAACAGGTAATGTGTATTATGGTATGTTTCAAGCTAGGCCCACATTAAACTTCGTAGAAAAAATGAAGACCATGTCTGTATTACTGTATGAATTTCACTTGGATTTTGTTAATGCCACATTGTATTTTTATTTTTGTTTTGAATATAGCTCTTATGTGGGGTTTTTAGACATCAGTTTGGTAGCATAACACATGACGGACTTCAGTGTATCATGTTTAAAGTGCCAATACAGGTATCAATGGCACATGCTGAATGCTGTTACCACGGGGTAGAAAATAGACATTACAACAGGACTAACCTTTGAATGGCTTAGGCAAGAGGCCCTTGGAGTGATATTCCTGCTCTTCCAAGTGCTGGTCCCTTTCTCCCTTTTACAGGAAGCTACCTCCTTCTACCTCTACTACGAAGCCTCTCCCCAGGAGTGCATTCTCTTCCCCCAGGGTACGTGGTTGTGGATTGCTGCCCCAGCAAACAGGGAGAAGGCTACAGCACATCCTGTCTTGGGTTAGAGGAGCAAGAGGGCTGTGGAGGACCACTGGGAACTCAGAAGGGCAGGGATACCAATTCTGGGATCTAAACAAGCTGCTACTACTCTAGAAGGATCCCAGATGTGGCGCCAACAGTTGGCAATGCACTGGAAAGAGAGTTTGGAATTGTTGACCTGTAAGTGATAGGATAAATATGCAACACCGTAAGTCTTCCTAGAATAGGACCAGGCCACATTCTAACAAAAAATGCCACATTTTTAATATTTCATTCAGGCTTCTCTGGGCTAGAAAGCCCCACTGCCTTGGAAGTGACGGTGGCCTTTCACACTAGGTGTGTGAGGCTCCTAGCACTACTACCAGAGCTTTTACCTTATTTCAAATGACACATTTCTGTCCTGTGTGACCCAGTCCCACTTACCATCTCTGGCCTTACCTTTGCTTCCAGCTCTGTTCCCTTCCAACTGCTGCTCTTAATCATCCAGTCATAAACAGCCCTTTAGAACATGTATGCTCAGCTGCCAGCTTGCTTTTCTTCTAGAATGGCTGTGGTTATTGATTACTCAAAGTTAGACTGTAATTGGCAAGTAACAAGTGATTTCACAGCTGTTTAAAAGCTTCCAAGAAAATAAATTTGGAACTTCAGGGGTATGTAGATAAAAATATTTACAGTCATTGTTAAATAGGTTGAAAAGTAGGTCATTCTTTTATTTCTTCTCTTTCCTCTGCCATTTAACATTTTGTGTGAGGATTTTCCTTTTGTAAGCTACATAGCTACCTTAATCCGCACTTCTTCCTCATCGCATAAAAAACAAAGAAACTGGACTGGGAGCTTCTTGCATGTTCTCAGTTGAGGCTTCTCATCCAAATGCTATCTTAAGCACTGTTAGTATGATCCTCACTGGGAAGATGTAGTTCTGCTGATTTCTGAGTGGTTTTTTTCCTTGTTTTTTGGTGGGTTTTTTTTCTGTTTTAGTACTCATGTAGAACTAAGCAGATAAGTCTCTGCATGGTGTGTCTCAACATACTACTTGAGTCACTCTAGCTTTGTTGAAGGACTGAACTGACACCTGTCCTGGTTTACAGCTCTATTCATAGCTGCCGAGTCTTGCTTACCACAATCATTCCACAGACTCATAACTCAACAACCTGTCCCTTTTCCTGTCAACACAGCATTTCTCTAAACAATGCTGTCGACCAAACAAATACCTGCAGAGAGGATGAGACTGCTATTGCATGTGTAACTTTTTTTAAAAGTCAGTCATCTGCTGAGGTGATGAGAATTTGTGGAATTCTGTGCTATCAATACACAGATGTTTATAGTACATACATGGCTTGCTTATAGACAAAGTCAGCACTCAGGAGACTTCAGCATATAGACAGAAATATAAACAAGAGATGTTTAGTTATGTTCTAATGAATTGTGTACCAGACAGAGAGGCTGGGGATTCTGAGGATTCATTTTGAAAAGTTGAGTGTCTGAGTCCTACACCATTCCTAAATGCTCTAAGTGAAGCAGGAACTGAAAGAAGAAAAGTCAGTTTCTGGTAGCAAATGAAATCTTTATATTGCTGCTAGCCTACAGCTTTCAGTTACTGCCTTTAATTATTCTTGAATTGTATCATATTAGGCATGGCTTATTCAGGTGTTTCTCAAGGGCAACGCATGTTTTGTTTCAGCAAAGCATAAGGGTTACTGAAAGAGTGACTCCCAGCAAGTAATAATTCAGTACAGAAATGTAGATTTCATTCAGAGGAAACTATTTTTAAGATGTGTCATCACCGACAGAACAGACTTTGGTTGGTATAAGCTAGTTATTAATGGCTTTCTGATGTTAGGCACGGTATAGGTCTGAATGTGATTAAGTTAGCAGGAATTCTGCCACTCTTCGGTGACAATGACGTTGAGTCCTGAACTAAAAAACAGGAACAACATATCAAGAGAGTAGCGATTCTGAATAATTCAACTATGATATTACAAAATTTCAGGGTAAATGGAAAGAGCAGACCTCAGCATGAATGATTAAAAGGAACTACCGTTGTTAAGATCTAATTACTATGCAAAGACTGAGAAGCTTAAAATATCCCTAATCTTGCAGTTTACAATTATCAGCATTTTGAGTACCTTATTTCTAGGTGATGGCATGATTAACATCTAGCTATGAAGGCAGTGCAAATTCCTTATAATACTGCTTTAGCTGTTAGTAATACTGCCAGCCCTAGCAGAATCCTTAAACCTAGTTTTCAGTGTATTAATACACAAATAATTTGTTTCTCAACTGTTACTTTGAAACATATTGATTTTTCAGCCTGCACATGTTTTTACTTGTTTGTGATCTTATCTTATTCAAATTTCAGAACCACACAATTCACTGCTGAGATAAAGAATGCAAAATTATCCACCCAGTTTGGCTTCAGACAAACAAATGCAACTCGACACAAACAGAGTGAATTGTATCCAAGCATTATTTGCTTGTGTTCTTAATATTTCAGTACTTTGTGGAAGAAAACATGTTGGGTAACAAGCTGCTTTGACTTTATATCCAGTACACTTTCAGGTTTCTCTAGTCTCCAAAGCCAAGAATCCAGTCTAAAGATGCCACAAAGCTTCAGTATGCTTAAGGCAAGGCAATACCATAGTTTTTTTCGATCTTTGTTGCCATACTTTGGAATAAAATAAAAGTTTTGCTGTAGATAAAAAGAAAAGCATGTCTGAGACATTACCTAAATCTTTTCCACCTATTCCATATATGTTTTATGCTCAGAGGACAGAACCCTGGGTTGGAGCTTGTTAGATTTGCTTTTTCTGCTGAAACAAGCTGAAGCGTTTCATTGGAAACAATCTGCCTTGATGAACTTTCAGCAATCAGAGCTGAACCCAAACTCCCAAAACCAGGGCACCGCTTCAGCCAGGTCTCCGGTCTGTGACCCACTGGCAAATGGTCTGTGGATGCAGCATCCAAATCATCCATCTCAATATTCACTGACACAACTTCCTCAAAGAGCAATTTGTGACTTTTCCAGGAAAAGCTCAAGCCTCACAAATGTGGATGTTGGCATGCGACTGTTGCTCTTGCCATCACGTTGGAAACGGGGTCAGCTTTGTGGAGAGCAGCCTCTTGACTGCTCTAGGTTACTAAACCAGCAGCTTGGAAGCCAGCCTCCCGCAGCCCCAGAAATCTCCTCCCGAGAGTTAGCGAGCCTGAGCTGCAGCCCTGTGAAGGACTGTACTTTCTATCTAAGTAAACCCCATTTTGATTCCTTGTCTTTTAGCACAGTTTAATTTTGGAGCAACTTGTTTGTCCCCATCAGTATCAGGGAAGACAGGACCTGACTTTTTGAGTAACTTTTGTTTGTCCCCAGCAGGACTTGACACTTCTTGCCTGTATTATGCAAGGCTGTCCTACCCTACATGTGACAGAACTGTTTGGCAAGATATACCACCACCTTTCCTTACAGACAGGGCCACTCTTTCAGTCCTGACTGAATGGAAGGTGTTTTGTCAATTTGTGTGTGTTTTATTTTAATTTCCTCTGCCCAGATCTGGAGAGTGCCTGCCTATAAATACCTGCTTAGAGGGTGCTTGGAGAAATACTGTTTTCTTCAGGGACTAGGTTGTGTTTTCAAGTCATGTCTTGCCATGGAAACAGATAGGTAATGAAGGATCTGAATTGGATTTCTCTGCATCAACATCTCAGTCATTCATTCAACCAGGTGGCAAACCCTCATTACAAAATAAAAGCTGCAATCCAAAATGATGGTCACAGTAAAAGCAGGATCCAAAGTCCAAAAGGTTCACAGTTTAATACAGATAAGTGACCTTTTCCAAATCAAATTAAGTAGTGCAGTGGTACGTACAAAGTATGATAAGGAAATATTCAGGTCTTACTACAAAAGCTTTCCAGTCAATTCTGAATGCATTTCAGACTGGCCTATGAATTAAAAAAAATGTATATTAAAACAGAGACCAGAACGTGTGACTGAATTCTGATTCAGTCTTTGCAATTGAATTCCAGACATCATAGAATGATTTTCAAGATGTTATTCAAAGCAATGGAATATATACTTTAAAGTGAGCTTAATCTTGCCCAGATTTTGCACAAAATCATTTGGAAATGCATGCTATTGCAGGTTTTTATTACACCTTAATCTGTTACAGTATTCGAAAAAGCTATTGGAAATTACAGGCTATGATCCTGCAAATATCACCACTAACCGATAAAACTACCAGCATGCTATTAGGGGCTGCTAAATACCAAGAATTAATAAATAAGTTTTCTTAAAAGTCTTTGCTGAACCAATACAAAACTATGTCAGCATTAACAATGAAATTGTTCAGATTTTTCAGTATGTTATTGAAATTATAATGAATTTCTGAATATGCAAATCTATCAAATAAATCATTCAAAAAAATGAGGGTTTTGGGAAAGACCAGACCTTTCTTTGACAATGTACCTCACTGAAATGCATAGAACCTCTGTGATGGATGTAAAAGATTTGCCATGGAACATCTCTCTGTGCTTTTGATCAGAACAAGAGACAAAGAGTATTCCCAGAAAATTCACCATGTGTTTGACAGCCCTTAGCGAAGACTGAAGACAGCCTTTAGAAATCTGAGTTTGTCCAGGCAGAACACACACTTTCTATCAGCTTTAGTAAACCTTGTAATAATAAGTCTCATAGTATTATTTTAAAGATTATTTAAGAAACTCTATCTATAATAGTAGTTTATCATACTGTCATTCCTGGGTACAAATTACAAATTGTTCAGTACTGTTAATACACATTAGCTGACTGGAAAGTGTTGTGGAGATCAGAGAGAATGTCAGTAGAGAAGTAATTTTCTTATCTTTTGCGTTGCTTAGCCCTTTTCCCTCTTCTATGTGAAAGATTAGTGATAGCATTTCACTTTTTATCCTCATTACTCCATGAAATTACTACTTTGTGTCTGATCATTATTCAGCCCAGTTTGTACCTCACTGGCCCAGTAAAAATAGTGGTAGGAGCATTCTGCCAGAAGGTGAAGAAAACAAAGCCGTAAAAAAGCTCTCTAAGTGAAAATGTTTGAAAGTCAAAGGAAGGGCACATGTTTGACTTCACAAAAGAAAATGCTGGTTTCTGTTGCAATGTTGGTTACACAATCACATAAGGTTTTATTTTTAAAAGCAAGTAAAAAAATTATAGTGCATCAACTCCTCGACTGGTGTAAATCAACATAGTTTTATTGACTTTGATGGAGCTATGTCGATTTATACCAGATGAGGATTTGGCCCACTGTATGGAGATATTTTTATTTCTCTTCTCACTCTATCAGTTAAGGAAAGGGTAATAATCAGCAAGCTGGAAGCAATTATGTGTGTGTGAGGAGGGGGTAGTTTCATAATGGCTAACTTGATATTATTTCCTGTAAAATGCATCAGGAGAATAGAGCCTGGAGCCTGCTGACCAGTTTGTTTTGTAAAGAAATATTTGTGCAAATCTGTTTATAATAATTTGTCGAACGATGGGCAGACTAGGATCGAGCACTTGCCTTCCACTGACACCAGAGGCGGCAGTTCTGGTGCTGACCAGTGCGCCAAGTGGCAGCTGACGAGGAAAGACCCAGGCAAAATTTGGCTTTCAGTTGCATCTGTGTAAACCTGGAGTAATGCTACCAAAATCGGTAGAAATATTCTCTATTTACAACAATGTGCCTAAAAGCAAAATTTGGCAGCATTTTCAACAGAGCATTTATAAGCTGTTTCTGGCAGCAAATAAGAACGGGGGAGGGGAAGATTATTCATTGCAGATGCTTTGTAAGATTAACAGAGGCTTTCTGGTGACAATAAAGTCTACGAACATAGTCACTTTTGCAAAAAGCTTTTAAAAATGTGATTTGAGGGGGTTTTCTGTCATCCTTTAATTCTTAGAGCATTTCATGTGCTGAGACCTCAAGTGAAATGATCTAAATTGTTCGCTTTACCCTGGCAAGGCAGATGAGTCCTGATCCTGTGATACCAAGTGAGGTAAAGCAACTGATGGGAAGCTAAAATTTCTAAGAAATAATTTTGGATAAATGCGTTTCATAAGGTTCAGCTTTAATTATTGTTAAGCAGCCACACACTGAGAAGGGAGCTGAAGACAAACTAGTCACAACCAAAATAAAATGAAAGATTTATTAAATTATTTTAAAATTATAATGTAGATTGTTCTAGAGTACCAACACTAGCACTATTAACACTAAAGTATTCCAACCAGATCTTGCAATATAGCTCACTTATCTGCTATCTTTGCTCTCAGGGATGATTTAAACATATTTTTGTAATGTTTTTAACTTACAAATATAATTAAAATTACTTCACACCCTGTTAGAGTGGATGCAGTTATACTAGGGTAACGGTGCTTCTATCACTGTAGCTTTTGCCCATATGGCTACCTCCCTCCGAACTGATCTACAGTTAAATTAATCCCAAAAATGGCATGTAGATGAACCCATAAGCATTAGCAGACAACTCATAAAAGACTGGAGAATATACTGTTCAGAAATTATTCTGGAAAGATGCGTAAGTGCTGTTCTTGCCCTGACTTTGGAGAGCCTCATGGATCTGCGCAGTCCTTCATCCCCACAGCAGCCCTCTCCAGCCCTCCCTGCTGTCTGTGCCTGAGAAAGGTCAGGTAGCCTATTAATCACGCTCTTGTCTTTGATTTGCAGTATATCCACCGCTTCCTGGATCCTTTTGAGGCAAGGAACAATGAGCAATTTTCCAAGGAAAGAGTGGGTTTGCTTATTTGGGGATTCATTTTTTCATAGCTCAAATACAACCTCCTTAAAACCAACATAAGCTAAGGCACAGTTTCAGCTAAAGCAGGTGACAGCATTCTAACATTGAATTTAAATCCACTTTCCCATAGTGAATATGTAACTTTAGATAAAAGCTGCTAGGTTTTTTATTCTGTATCTTGTTACAGTGCATCTTTTCACCAGTTTTGTTACTCAGCTTTTCAGCTACTCATGGAAATTCACAGGGTGTTTTTTCCCAGTGAGTTTCAAATGTATATGCTGTTCTGCACTGGAAAAGACAACTGCAGGGTCATTATCACCTTTTCAAGTCAGAACATAGAATTGAAAAACAAGTGCAGTATTGTAACCAGTACTACTTCTTGATTGATTGAATTTCTTTGGTTATGTTTATCGTATGAAAGAATTATTTTTTATAAATACATGCACCCAGATCCTTTCTACTATTTAATATATCACACAAAACACAACTGCTTACAGTATTTCTAGAATCAATACTGCAAAATCAGTTCACGCTAAGAATAATTTTAAAAGGATGAGAAAACTTTGAGCATGACACATCAGTGAAAGGAAGGTAGGCTCTTTTCATTATTTTTCTGCTTAAGTTTTAGATCTTCACAGAAAAAAAAAATGATGAAAAGATTGTTTTCAAATCTGGTATGTGTGGTGAAGGTGATGCCCCAGCTAATTTTGATATGGACAGAGATTATGACTGAATTCAGGAATACACAGAAGATTAAATCCTAAACCATAACCCTGTTTTCATAGAAACGCATTAAGGAAACAAAATAGAATGACATACCTAAACCAAAGCATTTCCAAGTAAGGCATCTGTCAGATTTTTCCATGAGGTGTAGGCAGTTTAAGATGTGCTGTGACAGTATTTGAGATCATTGTGTTTAATATTGCTCAGCTTTCAGGTTAAGGGTGGTCCAAAGCCTCGAGATGAATTTCAGGGACAAACTGAACAGTAGTCAGGAAAAAGGTTAATATTACAGTAACTACCAGTTCATATGTGTCAGCTAATCTTGAGAAAACACCGGATGAGGTCATCATTAAACCAAGTGAAGCTTGAATCTATGAATAAATTTGAGTTTGGTGTTAAATTACATACAGAATCAGTTATTACAACAATATCTGATCCTGTACATACTACTGGAGTTAGTGCTTAGCCCAGCAGAACTTCAGGCTGCAAGCACAAGTTCTCACAGGCAATACCTGTGGGTTGTGGTGCATCCCTGCTTGGTCTTGATCGGGGACCAAGATAATCCTGTCACCAGACAGAACTGTTGAGAGATCACTGAAAGACACCTCTCAGGGTCATGCAGGGACTGGGGCTAATCATCTGCTGCTTTATTCACTCACTGTTACCCAGACACAGGAGGGAAGGGACCCAAGGACCAGCTGAAACCCCAGGCCAGGCAGGACTAGGGGAAAAACTGACAAACTACAACAAGTTCCCTTCCAAGTGCTCTAGCCTGATCTGAGAAGAAATATTAATCACAACTCTAAGTCTGAAATAGAGCTCAGCTATTCTGAGGTACGTATTTAAGGTTCTGGAAGCCTTCTAAGGGTTTTTATGGGCTGTTTTGGGGTTTTGTTGGGAATTTTAGTTTGGTGTAGTTTGTTTACACATGTAGTTAATTGATTTATCAGTTGGAATTAAATCTTTGGAAGCAAGAGGCACCCACCTCTTTTTGATCATCATGTTCCCATAGATATTATGAAGACTGGAATAAATAGGACTGTAAGGGATCTCTGAAGGTCATCTAACCCATCCTCCATTCTAAGACAGGTTGAAACAGCAAAGATCAAATTGCTGGAGTATCTTCACTCCCGTTATCTGTTTCTGTGTGCAGCCTGTGTCTGACTTCACTAGAAGGTTTCACAAAAAGAATTGGTGTGGGACTTACAGTTCTCCAGGGAAAAAAATGAAAACAGGAGTGGAAGTAACAGAATCACTTCTAAAATGATGTTGCTCAGCTTGGCCTCCAATTGAGTGTCATTTTAGTAGAACTGTTAATTAAAAAAACTTAATTTGATTACTCCAGTTAGTCCTGAAATTTAAGAAGCTAGTGTCAGGGCCCACAGAGCCTGAGACCAGCTACAGTCTAATTACTAGGCTGGAATTTTTTAATTACTACAGATAAGAGTATTGGGGGAAAACTGTCATGATTCAGAATTCAGAAACCACATCCTCCCTATTTTCTAGCCATCCCACTCAGCCTCTGAGAGGGAGCGTTGATAGTGTAGTAAGTGGAGGCAGATAACCACATCCCCAATCTGCTATCATCCTCAGACAGCAGAATTTCCGATGTGCCTTCTGCTTAACAAAGAGAAGTGATGAAAACAAAGAGGATGTAAGTAACCTCACTGGTTAACAGGTGCCTTCATAATAATTACTTGTAGTTGGCCTTTTGCCTACAGGCAAAATTTCCATTGGCTTTTTAGCAAATTTCTGCCATGACTCCACTTCAGAAACTCAAGATGAATCAGCTAAAGGCATGAAAACATGAACAATTTAAGACATCTTAAACCCTATGTAGATGTTCTCCTTCAGGAGCAAAAGGTCTGCAGAGCTCTGATGAATTTCCCCTTCTGAATGTCACCTTTGTCGAATGAGGTTTAAGATACCATAGTCATGAAAAATATTGTCTCTTTTGCAAGGTAGCAGAGCAGAATTCAGGCAATTGTGAGAGACATCTTCATTTGCATCTTGATGTCTTAGCACAAGCCCATCCTTATTGGTTTTGGCCAAAGCACTGCTTTGTGAATGGGAAGGGGTGAGGTGTGGTACCTGTCCTGTTCTGTTCTGGGGGGAAGAGTAGCAAGGTATTAATGTATTAAACTGCCTTGTTAGATTTGGCAGAGGGTGCCTGTTCAAGCTTTTGATTCATTATAAGCAGACCCTACTAAATAACATCAAACTAAAGCCACTTGATCTGTAACGGAAACCTCCATCTTGGGACTGAATGCATTTTAAAAGCTCCGACAGATGCGCTCTGTTGGATTGAACAGAAGCAATCTTTAACGCTTTACCTCCCCCGTGTCTGCTGTAACCCTCTTCCAGTGCTGCCTGTCCCAGCAGCAGGGGAAACAAGAGCAGATGATGACAAGGGTGGTTTCGCCACTGAGTCTGGCCTGGGGACTGTGTGGGCCGAGGCCTGCAAGCCCTTGCTTTGGCCACCACTGGTGCAGAGACAATGACCCTGGCAGTGATGTGGAAGAGATAGGAAGTGAGCAATGTGTAAGCTGTCACTGCTAAACCTGACAGAGTCCAGCCATGATGTCTCACACTTGGCTGATTTGCCAAAACCTTCTGTAGCCACCTCAAGCTGGCAGCTTCTTTACATGCATAATAATCTGACCACAGTAAAAGGTTTTGCTTAAAGCAAAGCATAAGAGAGTGCTGGTGCAGTGCTGGTGGAGAGCAGAACGGATTTAAAAGCTCTTTCACAGCTTTGATCTGAAACTTTTTGGGTTCCAGTAAACCCCTTTTGCCATGCCAACAGCAATCCCCACAGGAACATGAACATGGACCCTGTCTCCTCCCTCTTGCAACACCCACCCCCCCTTTGTGTCTGGGCATACCTGCCAAGTTTTGTGCATCTCTGTGTCTGGCACCTATGCAAATTAAAGAAATCTGTATCTAATTTATATGTGGTCATAAATATGGCTTCTGTAAAAACACTGGCTTTAGGGGTTGTTAAAAGTATTAGGCTGAGCCTTGGCTTTGCAGGGAGAGCTCGTTCAAGTATCAAGGTCTGAGTGCAGGGGAAATGGGAAGGATCGTTCTTGCTAGACAGCCAGGAAAGAGCAAGATGTTGTGGAAAACACAGCTAACAGATGAAGAGCAATGAGCACAGCAGTGGAAGGACAGAACATGAAAGGGGACTTTTCCCCACAGAAGGAAGAGTGCTAGCTGCTGTCCCATGCTGTGTCCACGTTAGGTGCTGCCAGTCCTCTGCTGGCAGAGCCCTCCCTGTCAACCAGCTCCCTGGCCTCTCTTCCCCTGCATTGGATGCCCAGTGCTTTAAAGCTGCCCTGGGAACGGGGAGCACCCAGAGAAGGAAGGGAAGGCTGTCTGCCAGTTGTGCATCACCCCAGCTCCCTGGGACAGACACAGAAACCACAGCCCACAGCAGCCTCCTTGCCTGGAGCAGTTTTCCCTTATTCTTTCAGAACAAGTCTTGCTGCTCCTGATTTCTCCTGCTTTTACTTCTCGACTTGCCCCTCTCCCACCTCACAGGGAGGCTGGATGGGAAGCAGTATCCAGGTGAACCAGTTTGGGCAGAAAGCAATCCCAGTCGACCTCTGTACTCCAACTCCCCTTACTGAGGTGCAAGGTAATGGAACAGCCTGTGTGCATTTCTGAAAACACTGTAGGAAGAGTAAAGGAGGGAATGTGATTGGGAGAGGAGGGACAGTTCTGCAAGGCAAGGGAGAGAAAACTGTCTGGGTCATGCAAGAAGCAAAGTAGGAAGCCATGGAGAGAAGTCCTGACTTAGCAAACCCAGTGGCTGCAGCAGGGTTCAGGGCTGTGAGTGATGGAAAAGGGCTCAGCTACAGTGCAGTGCGAAACAGGGCTCATACCTAGGCTCAGGTCATCACTGGGGTTATAGGTCTTACCTCTTCTCGCTTGGGCACCAAGCTACTTTCCCCACCAGACAACCACCAGGCTGCTCTGGAGATGCTGAGACATTTGCACCTTGTTTCTCCCGTGCTGTGATCACAGCAGTGAGGGAGATCATTCCCATGGGCTGGAAATACTTGTGTTGGAGCCTAGATAGCTCTGCCAGTTATCTAGCCGTTGAGTGTGGATGTCACCCACACATACAGGATGCTTGCCAGCTCTCCTCTCTGCAGGGTCCTTTACCACCATTAAAGTCTGCATGGGGAGGGGGGTGAATTAGTTTCTGGCCAGCTGTGTGTCTTCTTCACTCCCTTCATGCTGCAGCCACTTGCAGGAAGGACAAAGGAATAATCCCAAGTCTGGATACCATAACACTGTAGTTACAAGACAGTAGGAAAACATAAATCCATATTACTGAAAGACCAGTAGCTCTGGGTTGAATGGTCTGCTTCTAAGTCTCAGTAAAGTACCTCTTTCTAGCTATTAAATAAAAACTGTTATTTGAGAGCTAAGCCATATGTACAGTTATGATGAAATGTGGGTGCTGCAACTAACTTCTGTTAATTCAGAGCATGAATATCAACTCAAACTGATGAGTGGTAAGAGGAAAAAATAGTAAAACACGTAAGAACATCCTTCTGTTACCAGAGAGTTTCAGGGTGGCATCAACTGTTCTGAAACAAAGTCTGGGCAAAATAGTTGACCAGAAAAAAAAAAAAAAAAAAAAAAAAAACACGCCAAACAAAACTGAACACAAAATCAAAAGACAAAACCAAGAAGGGCAGACCACAGTGGCTCAGAGCAAAAGGAATGCAGTGTTGGATTGTATGTCATACATGTACTGTAAAAGAGGATCAATTCAAAAGGGGTTAGAAAATTTCACAGAAACCATCTTGTTATCTGTGTAAGTAAACCCAAGTCTATTCTCATGTTGTGCTCAGCTGTGCTGTTCCTGTGAGCAAAGCCCTCTCAGAACTGAAGAAGTCATTTTAAGGTTCCCCTTACCTGCATGAAAGCCTGAGGATGATGTGAAGGAAGAAAATAGTAGCCTTAAGAGGTGATTTTAGCCTTCTAGACATTAGCTGGTAGTAGAGACCCTGGGATAACTGCTAACCAGCTCATATTTGGCTATTCTGCAAGTTAAAATATTTATTTTTTTAATGAGAGTGAGCAAAACAATACAGATATGGAAGAACTTCAAAGGTAGCTTAAAGTAATTTTTGTACTTTCTCCCTCAGCCCACACCGTTGGCTGTAGCTCAGGATTTGAGTATCTGTGCCTAAATAGGTTTAAAGATTCCTCTTCAGAAGTTTCAGTGCCCTGAGTTAAAAGTGGAGAGCCAGATATTAAACTGAAAAGAACCAAAGGAAATTCACTGAAGTCTTGCATGCATGGAGTTACAGCAGCAGGCATCCAGACCAGCACACTCCCTTTACTTTTATCTAACAATTTCTATGCTCAGCACCATCTGATAGGTCACAGCGGCTCTTGTAAAGGGAAGACACTTAAATTGTGCAGACTTCATCCTGCACAGAGATGCTTCAACTCATTTGGTTACCTGATGGGAAGGAATGAGTGGCCTGGACCAACCTCATCTGCTGGTGCCAGATGTCTTCTGGCACTTTGAGCTAGCAACTCTGCCATTCCCACACGTGCCTCTGAGGCATTGGTTCCAAGGCAGCAGCACAGCATGCCTCACTGTAGAGGCACACGAGCACCCGAGGCGAGGCACAGAGCAGAACACAGGCTAAAAACCTCTGCTAGACCTGAGCTGAGGCCCCTCTCCAAAGCTGGCACTCATCAGGAAGCAGTAAGCAAGAGCGTGGGGAGTTGGGGTTAGGAAACAGCCCTGCAGAGAGGCAGGATACATTGGAGATGGCAGTAGCCAGGGATGGGCAAAGAGGCAGGATTAAGCCAGTGGGTAAGAAGAGCTGGGTAGGTAAGAGCCAGAACAGTGCAGCAGCAGCAGGAGGTGGCTGAAAGCAGGAGCTGGGAAGAGAAGTCACTGTACTCAGAACCTGCATGAACAAAATAGTAGCTAATCTTAAAGGTAGCTCCCCAGCTATATCCCACAACTGTGTGCACAAGTAACGCAGCAGAGGTAGCACTAAAAGCTGGTACAGCATCGCCACAGCTAAATGTCAGCAGTAGCCTAAAGAGGGAACTTCACTCTGAAAAATGCATAGCTGTGAAACCCATAGACAAAACTGATGTCTGCTTCTATTAGTACCAAAACAGCAGTCTGACCTAAATAGCAATTTCTGTTTGGCATTGAAAGACAAACAGGAATAAGGTCCAAAATATGAGTCATTAAAAAATTTTAAAAAGCCCCAAAACATGTACTGTACTCCACAATCAACCCCTTTCTGAAAGAGTGCCAAAAGCTGTAGATATTTTGCAGTCTTCTCTTCCATAGAAAATCTTAGTGCAGCTTCAGAATTTTTGGCTGACACCTTGATGACACTGAAATAGAGAGTCAGTCTGTGAAGTGCAGATTTTAACTAGGCAGTGGATGTCCTTACTAATTCCAGTAAGTGCATTAGAATTACAGACTCACAGTATTGCAACACCACATGCTGTACTTACATGAGTGGTAGTTTTGATTATAAAATCCTTGAATGCTTACTGTGACCAACTCATTGGCTGGCTCTGTTTTGGATTTTTTTGCTGATGACCTTCTGGGTTATTGCCCCAGCAGAAAAAGATCTCTGACAATGACCTACCAGTCATTGGTCCAGTCTTTCCAACATGCCCAAGTGGGAAGGGATTAGGGAGAATGTCTGAGATGCTCCTGTGCAGACTTCTGGAACACTCTTAGTATACATACATAGTAGTTCTATCATTCTTCCCTAATTGTCACAGTTCCTAACTGAAATGTACATACTACTCAAAATGCTTTCAAAATTACCAAGAAAACATAGCAATTTATGCACATCCTCAGCTTGCACGCTTTACGCAGGACTGAAATGCAGGCATCTGTTCTCTCTAGTACAGAATCTGCTCCTCAGCATCCAGCCCTAGCTAGCTGGCAAGTGCTTTTGCAACATCATGCTTAGTTTCATTTTAAGACACTAGGCCTCATGTTTTGTTAGCTTTCCATTTAACTTACTGCTAAAATCATTAATTTTTCCTTTGTTTGTTTCTTTGTTCAAATAGTTGGAAGCAGGCAGCTCCACCCAAATTCTTTTCATTACACCAGTGCCCTTGCAATGTTTATCTGTGCGTCAGCTTGGTGCCTGTATTCTAGTGTCTTAAACGTTTTGCCAGGAAGCTGTCAGTGATGCTCCCCTCCCCTCCTCCCTCCCCAGTAAATTGTGTACTATTTATCTTTTTAATGGCATTTTAAAAATAGAGACTATTTATTTTAACAGCTATGTGTATATTTTCATGATCACAATAGTTAAGTGCCTGAATATATTGACCACAAAAAGTACGCTCACCGATCCTACAGCAGACCATGTGCGTGCAACTACCTCATTTACACAATCACAATAACGACACAAAATTCAATGCCCCATCTGGAAGATAGGAAATAATATTTCCTTTCTTCTACCTTTGTCCATGTATGTAGCAGACTCTTGAGGATAGGCAGTCCCATTCCCTGGGTGGATATATATACACACATACACAATACACACACTCACACAATACTGCAGACAATCAGGGCCTGATCTCTGTTGGGGCTGCTAGCAACTCTGGTAAAATGCTCCAAACTTTGGCATGAAATCTCCTGCTGACTTTCCCCATCCTTGCTATTTCCAGCCCAGGCTGACAGTTTTGGCTGGCTGCCTTCCACACTCCGGCAAACCTGGGGAAGCAAAGCTGAGTAGAAGCAGGAAGAGAGAGGCAGAGCCTTCCCTCTCCCACACTTTCCCCATGGGCCTCCAGTGAGGCATGGGGCAGGTGATGGAAAAACAAGCCCTCCTGGCCATTTTCACTCAGAAAGGGTCAGATCAGGAAAAGCCCAAGAGGATTCTGCTGCACCCTGTGATGACAAGTGAAAACTGCTTTCCTTTTCTTTCTGTCCCATCAAGTGGAAGGAGAGGAACCTCCCAGAAAGAACAAATCAAAAAATCCAAGATAGGGTCTACGGTGAAGAAGTACCACAGCTGCAGGAGGGGCTGGGACATCGTGCAGGTCATGCTGCAGAAAAAAAGGGAGGGATGAAAAACACGCAGTAGAAAAGACTTGTAACTGATAGGGAACTTCTGGGTTTGGTTTTTTAAGATCTATTTGTTGGCATTCCTGAGAAAGAGAAGCGGGGAAAGACTGCAACACGTGTTCACATAAGGGACTCCTATGTTACAAGCTACAAGGAACTTTGGAGGTGATCAGCTCCAAGCCTTCAGGCATACAGCTACTTTGTTCATGTCGGAAAAGACTCATCCCCAGGTCCACACAAACATTTCATTTTTTAAATGTGGCAAAATGCACTGAGTTGCAGGAATTTATATATATATGTATATATTTAAGCATGACGTTCTATCTCTCTTCCTACCACAAAACCCTGTGCCACATTAATCTGCTCTCAAATAATAAGTGGAAGTACAGAGATTTCCAGAAAGAGCATTTAACATGCATTCGTTGGCCAAGCAGAATTGCCTACTTCTCTGCTTGTTTCTACAAATACATGGCCCTCTACTGCAGAGGGCTTGTGGCAGCCCAAGGGCGAAATTTAAGAGGCCATTTGTTAAACGCTGGCAACGAGCACTGGCACTGCACATGTCGAGCTTTCACTTTACTGCGGTGGGGGAGCCAGAGCCTAGGTCTGTTGTGATGTCTCAAGAGATGAGATGGAGCTGTTTCTGCCCATTTCTCTGGAATCCCTACCAAGAATTCCTGGGGAGTGTGAAGCAGTCCTTTAAAAACGCTTCCACTGTTACTCCAGTCAGCACTGACCCTTAGCAGTCCTTCAGTTGAAGTTACTGGCTACATTCGCTATTAACTGAGGCAACGTGCAAGCTACAGCCACACTCAGGCAGAGCTTCGGTGTGCTTCCTGCTGCACCACGGGCTGGTCCTGGTGCTAGGAGCAGGGAGAGAGAAGGCAGCTGAGACAACAGATAGGAGAAGCCTAAAAGAGATGAGGACATAGATGGTAAGGAATGATGGAGATGGATTTGGGTTTTTTCAAGCTTGCCCCACTGTCAAGTTTTCCAAAGCATGGTCATTAGACCCTTCCAGTACCACTTACTGGGGAAAATCACACAGGGGAAATGACTCACCTTTGAGAGCCAGGCTGTCCACACTAGGCATTTGATGTTTTTTTATAAAAACGCAATCTTGAGTGAAAGTATTTGCAACATTTTCTGTTTGCAAAGTTAATCTATCATTCCTACCACCTGACAGTTTTTGCCCTACTACAGTTGATCCGAAAAGTCTTCTTTGGTTTACAGAAGTAGTTCTTGATGGATTTAAATTTCTGATATCTTGTTCTGCAGAAGCCAGAGTACTGGGAAAGTTATGCTGTTGGGGAAGAGCAGAGCTGTTTTCTCTGTGTGCCAGAAACTCCTGGTGATTACAAGCACTGCAGATGCACAGCTCCCTCAGACAAACTTGTTTTAATTCAGGCCTACAAACATGAAATTTCATGATTTGCAAGTTGTTCACAACCACAGGGTTTCAGTGTCATAGCTGGGGTTGGGACCTCCATCAGGTCATACACAGAACTGTCTTCCATGTGAAGATGTAGCACACCGGCCGTGAGCCCAAGAGCTGTTCAGGGCAGCAAGCAGCTCAAGGGCTGGCAGCTTGCAACAGCAACTGTGCCATCTGCAGTAGCTGTCATGGAGCTGCCCTGCACACAAAACCAAAATTTGGTACAATGGAGGTTTGCTTCTCCCGCCTCCGCTCCTCCCAACACCAGTGGCCATTTAGCAGCAGGGACAGTATAAAAACTGAGGGCACTAGGAAATAATTATTTATGCATTTTCAACACTGTAGTGTGGTTGACTTAAGCTTCCTTTTCAATCTGTCTTGTGAAGAAAAGTTTATTTCAGAGACATATTGATATATATCTGGTATCTTCAGGTCTTTTAAAGTAGGTCAGTTTACAAAGAACAGCTTGGCTGTTTAGCAGTTTTTATATGACAATCTCAAAGCAATTGCTCTTCAATTTATTCACAACCTTGTCCTGATTTCAGATTTATTATTCCCATTGTCACTGTAGACACAGAGGCAGAGAAAAGTTCCATCATTTGTCAAATACTCCAAAATACAGCAGTAGCAGAACTGAGAACAAGGGCTCGGCCTGCTGGCTATATCCCTGGCAGCTTCCTCAAGCCAAACAAGAACAGCCTGAGTTGAGGCCATACATGCACTCTCAGGAGAATTTCAGCTGATGTCCAAGGCCACCTGAGTGTATACAGGGAGGACATTTGCCCACTTTCACATAGGGTTTTGCAAAGTTACTCACAGCTTATTTTTGCTACCCTTCTGTGTGGCAACCTGTAACAGGACTAAAAGGGGACAGATAACAAAAGCTAAAGCTGGAAAAGGAACAAATTCAATTAATACCTTCTTTCACACCCTAGTTGTTTCTAGTTCTTCAAGAGATGTGTTAAGCACCTCATAGCATCTATAAGAATGACTCTATGATCTCCAGCCCTATGAAGCTAAGTTAGGAAGAGATGAGTATCTTGTGAGCATCACTTTAACAAAACCAAACTGAATTACCATCACCTCCTCTCTGTGAACATGTTGCAGTGTGGGTTTAAATCAAGGACCTGTTAAGGGCAGGAGAGGAAGACAAGTTTCAGCAGCTTGAATGCACCTCTTTAGTTTCTCCTAATGTCTAAAAAAGAGAGGGGGGAGCTTCTCTGTTGCACCCTCTGTTGCATATGAGCTCCAGATGCGTGCATGCTATTTCCAGAGTCAGAGGATACAGATGTCACTAATACTGCTGGTGATCTGCTCCAGTCTATTGAAATTTTTTTAATCTGAGATCAACACCCAAAAAAAGTATTTGAAGACTCAGCATGAAGAGGGGAAACAACTGCAATGAAAGCTATAGTTCCTGTATTACCAAAGCAAGGTGCAGGGCACAGATTACACCCAGCATCGTGAGCCAAAAGTCCTGACAATTGATTTGAAAGATCTTGCAGGACCTCTGGAAGTAGTAAGCAACATTCTGACAGTGTGTTTTCTTCTCACATGATAGTAGGGTTATGAAGTAGCTTTTTAAGACCCAGCCAGTTTTCCTTTTATAGCAGCCTATTTATATACTCCAAATTCAGTCACAGCTTCCAGTGTACTGTACTGATTATGATAGTGCTCATTTCCTCATTCTGAATTGCACATGCATTTCTTTTCTCATTTTCTATTCTCTCCTTGTTAGATGTATTAGCCTTACATTACCTTCACTCCGTTGCTTAGCCTCTTCCTCGGTTCCCTTTCTAGGGGCATTTATCTCATTAGAGTAATCAAAAGTCAAGTTAGTCTACTTTAATAAAATAAACATTTTAAGAAAAGCTTTCCATCTTTGTTCATTTTTAAATACATAAAGAATAGATTCAACACAGTATTTGGGCAGTGGTTCAGTATCACTCAAGTTAAAACATCCTCCTCCACTTCAGGCCATGAAAAACACCACTTCTTAAAACTCACTATCCTTTCTACAGTACCATTTACTTACAGTGCTACTGAGTACCTAATGGCCACTGCTCCTTTTTTGCTTAGAGCATATATTACCAAGTTCACTGAACTGTAAATCATTTGAAGACTGAAATCCAATTTATACAGTCTTCCCATTTTCACTAGATGTGTTGTGTAGCAAACTTTTAGATACTAACAGTGCTTCTAAATTCACAACGCGCTTAGTCCAAAACTCCTGAAGTTAATATTTTTCCACTTGGATTGTTAATGTTTGCTAAAACCCGAAACATTCTTCAGCTGACTGACTAAAAGCTTCACATCCTTAGAACGTAAAATCTAAATATAAATGTGGTGGGCGTATGTGGATCTTTTCTCTCTGAGGAGGCTCTGTTACGAATTTCCAATGTTTTACGCCACCACCAAGCCTCCGCTAAGCCGTGACACCTGTTCAGAATTTTCAGCTTCTTAACCCCTTATTACACTTCCGATCATCCCCAGCAGAAGTGCAGGAAGTGGAACAGAGTACTGTTGTCCCAGGTCTGCTGTATTAATTCTCAACAGCTCCTCTGTGTCTTTCAGTATTTCACATTAATAGCCACCTTAAGGACAACTAACTAAACAGAAGGACTTGCTTCTCATAACTGATGCCAGTAGATGCTCTGGTTATCAAGCAGGGCCTGGAAAGAAAATCTACAAACTCCATAGAAGGAACATTAAAGATAATACTCTTCATAGTAAATATTATTACTGATAATAATAAATGGTCTAATTCCAAAACAAAACAGCAAACTCTGATGTACTGCAGCCTTTCAGTAACTTTATGCTAAATGCATTCTTGTCATTCACATTAATAATGATCCCTGTTCTTCGTTTTGATGTATTTAGCAAACATTAAGCAGTGAACAATGCTAGCAAGCAAAAATTCTTTTAGCATCAGCATGTAGCCACGCTTTCTAAAATTTCTGCTACATCTCAACCATAAGGATATCTCTAGTTAAGTCAGTATACTGTTGAGACAGAATGCCTCCGTAAGAAAATGTGTTTCAAAAGACTCTTTTTCATTACAAACCACAGACATGACTCAGATTAATCACAATAAGAATTCTGACCTAATTTATTCACACAAATCAATCCAAATTCATTTTAGATCCAAAACACATATTACAAGGATACTAGTACATTTTTCCAGGTACTAAAGAATCTTGTATAAATGTATTTGTTCAAGTGCTTCTCTGTCAACATCCTTTTCCATATACACATCATAGTTTAGCTGCATCTCTTCGACCCATTGACTGAGCTGTATATCTGTCTGAAACAATGAAAACAGACCCTTAAATCAACACACTGTTGAGAAACGTAGCAGAATTTTCAAGGTCAGCACAACATTAAGAAGGCAAGATATAACAAGAAAGATTAGTCATTCTAAATTATGTGGCAATGATAAATTAACTTCTGGAAATGCCATTTAACTTAAATAGGAGAGAATAAAGATAACTTTTAAAAAGTATCTCAGTCAACAGTCTAGACATTTTGCTAGCATGTTACAGCTGCTTCTCTGTATGCATTTGCTAACTTTACCATGGAAGAATCACAGGTACTTTCTTGTTCTACACCCAGGGAGTATTGTATTAAGGCTACAAAGTGCTTCTCAGTTGCTGTGTAACTACTGCCTGCTCCAAGAAAAGGTCAAACGACACCATTGCTGTTCCTGCGGCTGAGGATCCATTTCACCCATCAGCATACAGGCAACCAGTGATTCAATTTCTCTAAAGCAGACTACTGTGGTGAGCAAGACACTTTATAAATAACCTTGTCATGTATGATCAGCATTTTGTTTCCTTGCTAAAGTCAGACCACATAATTTGTCAAGGCATCATACAGATAACAACTGTAATCTACCAACGACCTACGGCAGAATGGACGGAGAGCAGAGGTTGGTCCATCAGAAGTGGTTACTACTCAGGGAACAGCAGCAGCCATGCTGGGCATTCAACGTAAGTTGCACTGTTGTCGTGTTTGTTTCCAACTGCAATTTAAAGCTATGTCACTGATCCAAGACACCTGATGGTAATCACTTGGCTAGCTGGGAGACCATATCTCTTCCTAATCTGTGCTCCTAACAGCTCATACTGGCATATTTTAAGTCATTTTCTACACTGACAGCAAGTCAGAAGAACAGACTACCCTCAGGGATGGTCCTTCTTTAATATGTCACTTTCTCCCACTGGCTTAAAACAGTTTGTCATGTTTCAAGGCAATGTGCAAATGTAGAGCTAAACAGAGAAAATATTTAAAGGTTTTGCCTCTAGAAGTTTATAAATACATTTGTACTTCTGAGGTTCTACCCCTATATTTGGAAGAAGTTCAATGGAAGTGGGTATGATTATCACAAAACTTACATAATAATATGGCTTTGCTAACATTTTGTGGGTTTTTTAACCTCACAGCTAAGGTATTGTTAACAATACACACGACAATACAATGATTCATGCAACGTATTGATATAGGCAGGGATTTCCATTTTACTGGTGGAAATAAATAGAGAACAGGAAGACGTGTTGGTGGTCAACCCGGAAATCCAATCCTACATCTTTTAATCTGTGCAGAGAATTACACGCCTTTCCTCACAGCAATACTGGCAAGCAGCTAACCTCAACTACAGAACTGCCACTTTTGTAGAAAATGACAAAATGTGTTGGCTAAAACTGTCTGAGGGAACTTACCTGGAGCTTCGAAAGTGATTCTTTAAGGCTCGGAACCGTCACTAACAAAGACCCTCTTTTTCTTACATTACAAGCAATAAATTCCCAAGCTCTGAAACATATTGAAAAGTAGGTCACTGATTTTTAGGAAAAAAACCATATTTGATATAAAATAAATCTAACACTTTTACAGTTTAGTGGCCAGAGGTAGAATAAGCTTAAAGACTTGCTATATGTGCTTATCAGTCACTATTAATATCTAAGCAAGTATCTTTGTATTAACAAAGTCAAGCTTCGTATTAAAAACAGAGGGAATATATGGTCTTACAGTGTTACATTTTGTGACTTTTTAACTCTGATACATACATGCATGTCATTCTGTACTGTCAACACCTTCACTGTGGACTAGAATTAAACACTGACATTTGGTCCTTTTGAACTTTTGAAGAAAATCCAGTCTCTTCAGCGCACTGCTTTATTAAGCTTAACAACAAGCTGCTCTTTACATACATACTTTGCAGTCGTGACAAAATACTTCTCTTAAGACATAAGCAATTGAAGTATTTAAATATAGCCCTGAGCATTTCTTTTTTTCTGATTTTGCAAGTCAGATCATTTCTCACAGCACAGCAACTCGGACTAAAAAGAATTAATTTCCAGCATTCTTCAAACATCATTTGTCTTCATGGTACTAATGCACATCTATCCCTGAGTTCTTGAAGAATCAAATGAATTCTCGGTCATGTGCCTGGAAACAAATCTTCTGGCAATTTGAAACACCCACTACCCTTCACTCATCTACTCTGTGCCTCTCTGGTTAACATCACTGCTGGTATCAACGGCAACAGGACAAACCTTAGCTGAAACTGCTAGCAAATGTCAGACTGTTGGCTGGGATGGCAGAGACACAGGCACCCTTTCTTTTTGGCTGCCCATTCTAAAGGCACAGTATCTTTGGACAGTAAAGTTATTTACATTTTAAAATGATACTGTTAGATTAGCAAAAGCTGATCTTGTGAGTGTCTTGTACCTGAAAGAGAAGAACCTTAGCCACGCATTTGTTTGCTATCACATCCTTATGAAGATATATTAGAAATACCATTAATAACCATATTTTGCAGTGCATCTGTATTAAAGCTCTGACATCCATGAGTCAGTGATCTGTTCTCTTTCTGAAGATGAAGCTTTATACTGATAGAGTAATTTCAGATCCTTTAACAGCAAGATACTACTTTAACAGATCAGTGCAAGGTTTGGGTAAACAAGGCAGCAGTGTTTAGGGGGTTTAACAATAAACAACTGTCTTAACACCTTAGAAGGTAGGTATAACAATCAAGTATAGGCAGTTTAAAACAATTTCCTTATGTAATTTATGTATGTGACTTCAAAAAGCACAACCTTAAGGTTTACCATAACTCACAAGGTTATAAACACCTTGCCAAAGAAATAGGTAACTTGTTTGGACACATAGCTTACCTGGCCTGTTCCTGTCTGTCAAGAAAATATTCAAAGACATTATTCATTACAACAACATCAGCTTTCTGAAGAAGTGAAGCCTGAGTACAGATGTCTGCGTGAACCACCTGAAAGAGAAAAATTTCACGAGGCATAAATTAATTTAAGAGAGAAATACAGCCTTTGAGTACCGACGAAGCCTGTCAACCTAATAGAGCACCTGCTACCACCATTTTGAACCAGTCACAAAACTTGGTGTTTCACTGGCTTCATATAGATAAAACTGAAGTAAACACCCAGAATAAGCTTTTAAAAAAATGAAAAAATAAAAATCAGATTTATCTCCTCTAATTAAAATACTTTACATTAAGTAAAATAAACTATATCTGACTTTTGGTCTAGAACATTGTGCACTATAAAAGAGATGGCTATTCCGTTTCACTTACCTATTTTATCACAAATGCTCATCACTTTCAGGAAAGGAGTAAGCTAGCTAAAGCTTTTTTGAGGATATTAAAATGCATCTCACAGGCTAAGTGAGTTACTAAAGGATTACAGCTAAAAAAGACACTCACTACAAACCCAGTTTTGACAGCTGAATTCTCAGGACATATATCGGGACTGGGAATTCTGGAAAGGCAGGATGCTCAGTGGTACTGGAGGACAGCAAGTGCCTTACGTTACTAAACAACTTCCTCCGCAGTCAGCATAGGAGCTGGTCTGATTTCATCTACCTTCACCTACCAAAAACGATATTAGCACATCATGTCGTTTTCAAACAGGTGAGATTATAGTGACAGGAGAACATGGATGTTCATTAATACTCTGACAAGATGTGTTTGATTTTCTCTTAAACATGGAGACATGCGTCACATCCCAAATGTGAGAAGAAACGTAAATTGGAACATCTTTTGAAGGAATGAGGAAGAGAAAACCAATCTGAGTATTACTTGCATTCCACAAATGTTTTGGAAAGTGCATTCCCATATGTTAAAAATGGACAGAAAACCTGAACAACTTTTCTTTCCTATGTGACCTATTACTAGGTTGTGATGGGAATATACTAACTTGATGTAGTCAACATTTCACATTTTGTCAAATCCTTCCAATATTGGACAGATGTAAAAAGGAATTCTTAATTCTGACAGGAAAGCTGAATGTTAGTATAGAACATTAAAAACACTTACCTGCTGACAAATGTTTTGCCCACTTAGCAGTGTATCAATACTTGGAAGGTAAATTATGTATTCCTCCTCACAACGAACATGCAAAGCATGCTGTTCTGATTGAGAGAGGAACCAGCTGTGCAACTTGTAAGGGTTCAAGTGCAGAAAAGATGATGAATTGCCACAGTTTATGACTGGTTCAGGCTATCAGAATGCATTATATGCAATTGCAATTATAGCCAAATACTTCAATATCAGTAATAAAGGAAACAAAACTCTACTGTTCATAAAAAATCAGGCATCACAGCATTTCATCTTTGAGAGCTATCAGTAAAACAAACAGCTATATCTCCTAAAACACATTACCATGCCAAGTTGTTCATCACTGCCTGTAGTGAGTGGGAAGGAAGCAACTGTGTTCTTGTACCTTACCCAGAACTGCCAGGTTAGTGTTTGAAGGTTCTGTCTCACTGGGAAATAGGGGCAGTTTAGTTGTCAGAATGACTGGTTAACTGTCTGCTTTCACCTCTAGTGTGTGGACGTCTGAACTATTTATCCACTAGATCGTGAATGTTAGAGCTTTTTAGCCAATCTAACAATTAAGATTGGCAACAATTTATCTTAAAACAGTGCACTGCAAACTATAGCAGTACAGGAGCTGATTAAGAAGTAGTTTAAGCATTCAGGCAGCAGAAAGAAGACAGACCACTCAGGCCACCATCAGCAGTCCTGGCTGTCAACTCATGTTCTCTGCATAACACCACTGCTAACTTAGATTAAAATGAAAGGCCGTAAACTGGGGTAGTAGAGATATCATGGATACAGGCTTGACTGCTGCCCTGTTACACAGGCAACAGCCTCCTGCAGTGGGGCAAGATAGACAGCTAGGGGAAAAAGATGCCTCATGGATCAGAACCCAGACTTACCTAGACTTAAAGTGGGATTTGGATCACTGTTTCTAAGGCTAAGGAAACATTTTACTTTACTGTCTTATTTTCAAGGGGCAAAAATAACAAAACCACAGGATTTCTGTACAAAAAACCTGAGCAGCAGTCCTTTAATCCAAACACAAGTAACTGGGGGACTGCTCCACCAGTGGACTTCTTGCAGCACAAGAATCATGATCAGCACTAAATTTTCTTAATGCCCTACTGATGGCAGTCCTATTATTTTAAACCTCATTTCAGAAAGATGCTAAAACTGCTTGGGAAACTGGACACATGTTGATGTTTCCTTCAGCTGAATAACACTTAAACCTTAATTTAAAATTAGTCTGCATTTACAGAGTAGGCAATCACGCTGACTGAAGTAACCCATTTTCTCCAAACACATCCTCATTCCTATTGGGGACTGTGGAGCCACAGAAGCATGTGTGGCTGTACCATGAGCCAGACCCAGGTATGCTCCAACCAAAACACTGCTTTTTTTTCTGAGTTCCTTTTCAGGACCAGTTCCCTGACCCACTTGGCTGTGTGCTGGCATAACAGAGGAGGCAGCAACTGATTTTAAAACTGCCCTGTTGCCCAATGGAATATACACCAAGACTTTCATGACTACAGGCAATTTCTGAATTGAGGTCTCAAATTTCCTTAGATCTGTTGAACTGTTTAATTTCCTCCCAGCATCTAAGTGTTTGATCAAATGGCAAAAGATGCTGAGCAACTTTCTATGTACTTTAATAAACCAAATATTGACCAAAGAAACACAAGGTTCACTTAAGGGATTTAGCCACTGAAGATACCATTCTACTCTGCTGTCCTTTGGGAACATGCTGTAATAAAAATTCACAATATCCTGAAAAAACAATTGTTATTTAAGAAGGGTCTCTTAAAAATTTTTCAAATTTGTGTCATAAATCAACAGGATTCTGACTATTTTTCAAGCTGGTGTGTACCTCTAGAGAGGATTCATTTGGGGGTGAAATAAAAATCTAAGATTGAAATGTTCAAAGGGTGATAACAGGAGTCACATGACTAAATCAGCATCTAATGATACTCAAATAGCTAAGTCCTCAGGCACTGCTTTGAAAATGTATTCTTATCTTTATGCTCTGAAATTAATACTTCAGCAGAATTCCAAGGTGTGAAGGAAAAACAAAAAGGCTTATAATATAGAATATACAAGGCTGAAAAATATGCATATAGATCACCAGCTCCACTGAATTAACAGAGTTCCTAAATGCCCTTTCAGTCTCATCATGTAATGGTACTAGGGAAATGGTTCTCATAATGGTATCATATTGTTTGAAACCAATTTTGTTTGTGCAAGGTACACATGCACTAACATTCCAAGGAAATACCAGTAGCCATAAGTCTTTCAGGTGTTCTTAGATGCAAATCTGCAAATCCTACTAACAGCTTTCTGCTAACATTAATGAAACACAGACATTTAGTTTTGTCATTCATGACAGAAACACTTTATACACTCAGTTTTACTGAGTGGTAGTAATGTCATTGATTTCACTGGGAGAAACAGCTAAGATGTATCTGTTTTGTGTGAGCCAGTAGGTAAGCCCATTCAGAAAAAGGCTAAGTCACTCAACAGGTTCTCATATTTTGTTAATTTCTCTCCATCTCTCAGATTTTTTTATCTAATGCACAGCCTTTATTTAGGACCAAAACAAGCAAAAGGAAAAACTTCTTCTCAGAACGTGCATTTACCAGCCACTCACATAAACAGGATACTTAGTACACAGTGGTTAAAAATACATACACTAAACAGTATATTTAGTTACCTTTATTCTGTCAATGAACTGGTATTTTGTAATCATTGTTTCTTGCAACTGGCAAAAGTCTGCATTCATTTCTACTCCACACAGTTGGGCTGCTGAGCTATAAAGATAACCCTATGTTAGGAAAAGGAAATTTAGTAACTGTGATGCCTTTAAAACGAGTTCAGAAATTTCAATTAAAATGGAAAAAGTAGAATACAGGTTAAGATTAAGAAAGCATTTTTAAACAGCAAGTTGAGAAATGTCTTTTAGTGGATGTAACATGTTTTTCAGAGCTAAGTCCCTGATTTGGCAATTCCCACTTACGTCTCACGAGTTTTATTAAGAGATCCAAAATGACACGTCAAAATAAAAAGGAAAGCTCCAACTTCACTTCAATTGCAAAACAGATGGGAAATGGTCTAAGAAGGAAAGAAGCAGTACAAACCAAGTTACAAAAATAGTGTGAAAGGAAAAGACTCTGCACATTTTTGTTTCTTGGGAGAATGGAAGAAGAAAATAGCAAGTGAAATAACAAAAACCCACAACATACACATAGGCAAAGTGAGTGAAAATGGACAGCAATGTATCAATGGGATATTTTGGTACAGAGTCTTTGTCAGCACCTTTAAGTGTTGTATTACTGCTATTTTCAGGTGCTTCATAGAGGTACATATGAGAAAAGATAAATTATCCCTCAATAATAAGCCTAAAATAATGGTTCAGTTTGGACTGAGATTTTGGAAAGTTGTTGGAGATGTCAGGAAAAAAAAAAACCAACACAACACCAAAAAACAGAGTCTACAGGGCCCTAATGAAGATACTGCATTGTGCCATTGTCTCCACTAAACACCATAATTACACTTTGCCAACAATGGCAAACAAAAAATGCTAAAGTTACAGAATATTTGAGATAACTATGTACTACAATCTATTAATGTTTTCTGAAACCGTTCAGTCAGAGAGCAGAAAAGCAACCTGTGAAGGTAAAGTCACTCCTCCTCCAATACAAGCCAAGAATGTGATTAAAAAGGAGAACGCTTTTTTTAAAAATGTTTCCCTTGCTTTAGTGGAGATCATCTTCCCACTATAACAATACAAGCATTTAAGTACTTCAAAACAAATTCAGGCTAGCAAAAGTGTTACCATTTAAGGACCCAATGCTGCAAATAGTTACAAAGGGGAGTAACTTTCCTCATTTGAGTAGTCCCAAAATTAGATTATTCAGATGAGTAAAATTACACGCTCAAGTGTTTCCAAGATTGAGCCCTAAACAGCCATTGACTTTTTGTAAGAAAGTCGTAATGTGTGTTTTGCATTGCTGTTGGCCATATGTTGCACCAGTCATGCCAAAAGCAATCAAAATTGCACTCAAGTTTCTCGATGAAGGATTTTATGTGCATTTAAAAACGCAGAGCAGGACAATATGTTTTTGGAGACAAATTCATATCAAAGTCTTCCTTTGTATAATTTAACAGTTTGTCAGCTTCATAAAAAAATTTAACATAACTAATCTATATATAGACATGGTCAAGACATAGAGGACAAACTTACGAAGGAGACAGAGCAGGAACTAGGAAAAGAGCAGCATGTGTGACAGCAATATGCTACTCTGTTGGACAACAGACTTCTCCTCTCCATAAGCAAGATCATTTGAATTCCCTCTTGTGAGGAACAGAACAAGAACTGAAATTTCTAGTAAACAGCACCTTATACTGTTCAGAGAGTCAGATCAGAGGTGCCTCTCAGAATGACCCGTCCAAGATGGAGTAACGAGAGTAGGCAGTCAGGAAAAAGGGAAAATGTTTGTCACAGTAATAAAATATGAATTCCTGTGCTGGAAGTTACCGCAAATAGCACTGCACCAAGCCTGGAGCCAACGTCAACCACTACCTTTCCTGTCAGGTCAGGCAGTACATGTTGATAAAGAAACTTCAGTTCCATGAGGGAAAAGGAATGCGAAATAAACTCTGGGAAATAAGAACAAAACAAAGGTGTTGGGTGGGCAGTACTAACTACTGTGTTATTAATCAATGAAATATTAACCTGAAGAGTTATCATCACTGAAAACCTATATGGCTTCCTGCCTGAACTAGTGTTGGGGACCCCGGAAAACCAGGATTTGCAGACTGAAGGTAGCCTACCAAGCATTCTGTCCCGAGTCTGGGGATTCCTTCCCTTACATTGAGAATTTTGAAATCCTTCATGAAACTGAATAACGTTTTTCTGACATATATTATACAAAACAAAGTAATTTGGAATTGTTTAAGTGAAAAAGGAAACATGGTACCTAAGGCTTAATACAATTCATGCAAATCTTTTAATGGGGAGACATATTAATAACTGGAGTTTCAACTCCAAGGTTTTAAGGCAGAAAATGTTCTCCATATAAACCATTTCTCTTTCAATGCCTGCGCTATACTGGCAACAGCCATTATACAACTGATCTGTACCACACTACAAATAAGCTTTAAGATAGATGGTGCTTTCTACTGCTTTTCAGCAAGCAAGAGGAGACTGAGGATACTGCATGGACTCCTACAGTATTGTCTTCCTCTTGCATCTTCCTTTTCAGTGGTACAGTGGCCTCTTCTGTGCCCAGTATCTGTGGGCAATTAGTGTCATACACTGCAAATTAATTCAACTTACGTGTGTAGGAGTCTCCTTCCAGTGGCTATGGGAAATAATTCTGGCCTGTGTATTGCACCAGTCTGGACTAAGTCCTCCATCAGCTGGATGTTGTGTTGTCCAGCTGAGTCACTGCACGAACCAGTTTAGTTAAACTGAATGTTTCTCATGTTCCCAAAAGAGCACTTACCTAAAGATGCAGTCTTGTATGAGCCACACTCTGTGCAGTAGCTCCTACTCATTTTCCCCTCCTCACACAATGAATCAACAAAATCATCATCATAAAGGAATGCATCAACATGAATCATGGGCAGTGGATGCTGGTGTATCTGAGAAGAGGAACAAAACCTAAGAAAGGCATAATCACATCTCCTCATTTCACTTACACTTTTACATAGTTAATTGTCCCACCATCCTACCTTTCCCAAAATCCCTGAGATCCAAGTTTTTTCCTATTCAAAAGTTATAAATCAAAAGTAAACTACAGAAATCCTGCATGTAATCTGCATCATCAAATTCCACTGAAATAACCAGTAAGTGGAAGTTGACAAAGGAAAGCAAGCTGGTTTTGACTGCTGAGTAGGAGACCTGCTGCAAATTTTGTCTCCTTAGTGCTTGCTTGGCTACAGAAGAGGTACAAGGTAAAGGAAGCTTTTTCTCTTCCACTTTAATGAGGAGAATGTAACTTAAATTTAGGAAAAAGGGCAGTTTTGCTTCTCAGCTTCAACTATCTGAATATCTTCATCTTCATGCCTTATGCCTCGATCTAGAAACAACCCTGATTATTAACATGGGTGTCATTTTCAATCAAACACATACCAGTTGGGATGCTTGCATTCTCATCATTTCAAGAGGAATAATCTTCATCCTCCTACTCCTCTTTCCTCCCTCTCCCAGGCTCACTGCATGTGGCCAATCCACTTTTCCCATTTAAGAGCCACAAACCACTCTTCTGGGAAATGCATTAACTTTCCACCTATACTGACAGCCCAAGTAGAAAAGGTGCTCTCCCCTCACACAGGACTCACAACCCACCTCTTTCCAAACCATCAGAATCTGAAAAGAGCTGGAAATAATTTCTGGGCTGCCCACATTATGGCAACAGTGAAACACTGGCCCTGTATTTCTGTTTTCTTTAAGGGGGCTGTTAGAGTCTATTATGGAGCTAGCACTAAAGAATCACTGTGACAGGTGCCATACCACACAGAATGAAAGCTATGCCAAGTAACTTACGATGAAAGTATTAAGAACTATGAAGCAACTTTCCTGGAGTCACACAATCATGCAGCAACACACCTAGGAACCAAACTGAGACTTCCTATACCTCGATCCAGTGCTCATCCTCTATTATGAACTACTGCTAAACCTGAGATGACCACAGTCCCCAAATAAATTATGTGGTTCAGCAAAAGACCATAAGAAGTAGCTTACTTTCTGAACAGCTTGATGTTCTGAATTAAACATTGCCTCGATGGGTAAACGATTCCGCAAATCTTCAGCGATATTTTTGAGCACAACATCATTGTTACTCACCACAAGCTCATCAAAGTCATCTATAAATCAAGACAAACAAAAACCCCTCAACAATCATATGTAGATCATGTGGACTAAGTGATGACCAGTACAATACAGTTGCAAGACATAAACAATACCAGATGGATAAGGCTTTTATTTGAAAAGCATTTTCAGCCTTTGTTAGCTTTTCCAGCCAATGACAGATTTGGATTGTAACAACTTTGCCACTTAAAATAAACATAGTGCTTTTTTGAAATCTCAAATTATTTTCATATTTATAAACTTATAACTCACATATGATAGTCTGGGCTGCCACCAAAGCGATATTGTTTCAGCTTAAGATATAAAAACATCAAAGATGTTTTTGAACTATTGGAGAAATTACAAAACTCATACTTGCCTGAATGCAGGCTGCTTTTTTTTTTTTTAATACAAGTTTCTTTTTATACATACCATCTTTCTAATAAAGTGGTTACAAAAAAATCAGGGATAATGCACAGTTCAACAGTTCAACTTACAATACATTTTACATTACTTAAACTACCAAAATAATTCAAATGTGAAAGAAAATAGGAATAGATGTGAAACAGTACGTTTTTGCAAAGCCATCCTGTAAATTCTTGCTATTTTCCCAGGATATCCCTGCATTACTTTAATCTTTAATGCCTTTTTTTATTTTTTTAAGACACCTAGAAAAAAGATCAAGAGGGAACCTTGGGAAGTCACCAGTACTTTCTTCTTCCAATGCTGAATCAGTAAGTGTCAATACTTCTCCAAAGTATTCAAGAAAGATTGTTAATGCTGGAGACTCTACAACCTCCCTTAGCACTCTATTCCAGTGCTTGCCTACATTTACTATTAGAAAGGAGTATTTCTCTTAACCAAACTGCCACAATTTAAACTCAGTACCCTCTGTCCCTCTCACAATGGAAATAGAAAAGTTTGTTCCTCTCCTGTATATAGCAACTTTTTACTTCTTTGAAGACTTATCATGTGTCCCATCAGTCATCTTTTCTAGAAGAAACCAGATCCACTTATCCAGCCCTTTCCTACATTTTTTCTAGGAATCTGATCATTCTCATTGCTCCCCTTTGGTTCTTATGGACTCTCTCATCCTCTATGACTTGCAGTATTGAGAACTACACGCATCACTCCAGCTAAAGGTTTATTTGTACTAACCAGACTTTTCACATCTGACAGCCAATAACCTGCTTACACAACCTAGTTTTATGTTAGAGTATGATGTTCTTAACTGATGTTCAGCATGGGACCTGCTGTATGCCTGTACTCTGGTTCCTCTTCTGTTACGTTTTTCTCAAAATAAGGACTAGATGAAACTCCTTTTTGTCTGGACATCTCACTGCTCTGAGGACACTGAACTGGTTCTAAACAAAGGCACATCTCGGGTCAAAACTACATACCCATAAAAGAAACAAAACACACACCAAAAAGCAACCACCAACTCAATCCTGAAAAATATACCCAGCACATATACTGATTCTTGTCTAAAAATACATGTTTGTCCTCTCTTTCCAACCATTTCTGGTTTGTTTCTTGTTCCATTTAGACTGCCACCATGTTGGTCAGGGAGCATGGTTTTTACAGACTGTGTATCATTCACCAAAAGAAGATCTGACAGCTTTTAGAAGTGTTTAAAAAACGTTAATATGTTAGCACTGCTGTCCCAGGTGGGAACATAAGTATAGACAAGTTTGATGGCAAGCAGGTTCAAAATAAACCTATAAAACATGCTGTAAGTTTCTCCATGCTAATATACTTAATCTTTCCTGTGGAACACAGGCAATGCTAGAAACAGTGGGAAAATTTAAGGCTAGTATAAGAAACAGAGATGAGCTACTTTTAACGATGAAATGCTTCTGAAATCTTTTTGCTTAAGCACTGTAGTGAGAACCGTATGATCAAAGAAACCCCCATTCACTAGTGCAAGACACTCTCAGAATGTAAACGTAAATGGTTCTTTCAACACATCCCAAAACTGACTCCAACAGATAATCCTGAATCCCCCATAGTAAGCAGCAGAAACTTTAAATCATCTGGATTCCCTTAACGTGTATTTGGTTTATTATTTATTAAATGTATAGTGGTAATGCTCCAAGGCCTGATAGGCACAATACCGTTGGTAGTTGTTATACAACAGGAAGACAATTTGCTGTTCCAAAGAGCTCATAGTCAAGTTCTCCAGAATCTCAGCTCCTAATAAGATGCAGACTTTGCACTGAGGAGCACAGGATGGACAGACCAGCAGCTGCAACAGCAGCAGCATGAACAACACAACAGGTGCAATGCAGCAGCTCCAGCTTGTCAGCATTTTAATTTGAAACCTCTAATGAGCACCCATTTCCTGTTAACCTCACTTCCATCCAACAACTTGCAGATTTGTTATGAACATCCCAGAAGCAGTGACTGATTTTTCTGATCAGCTCAGGGAAGGTTTCTATGGATGTGACACAGCACAGAAGAGATTATAGGAAGGGAAGGTGGAGAGATTTAACTGTTGCTTAACTGGGACCATCAGCACCACAACAGGCCCTCAGAGTGCAAAGGAGCCAGTTTGCTGAGGTGGATAACATCTCAGAAAGCAAGACGGAGAGAAATCATGCTACAGACAGAATGATAGAGAGTAGAAAGCTGATATTACCAGCTGTACAGACCAGCGCCTGTGGGCAATAAGCCCCTACATCTGGCACATGCCTTAAAACAATACTATTACTATGCAAGAGAGCTCATCCAGCTGTTATACTGCCTGTTAAGAGTATCAAATTCATATATAGCGTTTAATGAAACGCAGGAAGTGTTCGTAGACCACCAAGCCAGCCCCATCACACTGCAAATGCAGAACTTCAGCTCCTTTTCTCCCAGAGCTGGTGCATCAATACGATCTGCTCCCTCATGGCCTGGGTGACCTTTTCTGGCCAACATTAGTGGTGGACAGCTCTCTAGGCTATTCACTGTCCCAGCTCTGCAGTAGAGAAAGAGATATTTCCAGTGGGAGACAGGTAGCACACCCATCTTCCTCAAATACAGAATACTCCTTCCCTGCCTTCAGTTCCATTTGAACAATGCTGTCACAACACCGACCACCTTTACTTGGTGCCCTCTTACATAGGAAACAAAGTATGACACACAAGAGTTCTTGTGAATGCTCTGTATGAAACAGGTCCTAAAGGAAAATCTTACAACACATGCAGCTCACACAAAAAACTGCTGAAAAGCTAATACTGAATAATAAATGATGAATGGAAATGCTCCTTCCCAACTATCAGTTAGTACTGTAAAGCATAAGCACGAAGGAACAAAAACCAGAGAAGGTTTGAAGATACTCCTTCCGAGATGACAAAATGGCAGCTTCGGGAGAAGCTGCACATGCAATGGTCTGCGCTTGCGTGTATAGTCTGTGACTGAACTCAGAGGCGGAGAGTTGTCTCATTCCTGTCAAAGCAAGAAACAGCAACAGCTACCACAATAACTCATTTACTTTTGCAGTATGTAAATATTTATAGATTGCCATCAAGTACAGAACACAGGTGCCAAATATGAAAATATGCATTTCTGCCTCTGCCAGTACAGTTTTATCAGCTCCACCCTTGTGTTTTAACAAATTGTTCGCTCTTGAGAATCTCAGTATCACCTTACAAGGGATCTTCAAAGAAGAAACAGAAATAGAAAACTATTTTTGGTATCATTTTAGTGCCTGTTATATATATATATATATATATATATATATATATATATATATATATATGAAATGAAGAGTGCGCAAGCCAACCCCTGTGTTCCTTGAACAGACAACTAACCAGGAAAGAACTGTACAGTTCATGAAATACTGTAAGATGAATCACAGTAATTTGTTTATGGAGGAAGTCTGAGTGCACAGTGTTTGTATTTTACTTCAAAAACCGGTTCCACTGGATTTACTCAACAGGCATTTATAAAATTTAACTAACACATTGCAAAAAGCCTAATTAACACCTTGGTGCTGCTCAGCCTTTCTATGGCAAATATAACACAAGCTAAGAAAACATCACAAAGCCTCACACCAGAGAGAGAGCACCGCTATACCATCATCTAAACATCCTGGCACTGTGAAATACATGACTGAAGACAAGCAATGTATGATTTCCAAATTACAACAGAAGATTACATGTCACATGGAAAGAAAAGGATTTAGCAAAGGCAACCATAAGAGCAAGCACCTTATGGTGTTCTAGATACATATTCAGGCTCACAGAAGTAAAAAGCAAGTATTAACATCCATGGTACTTAATACAAGTTTAATTTTATTATTCACTGTGTTTCAATGATACTGAACAGCTCAAGGAGGATGTCTCACATCTCTAAAACCTCACCATCTCCTTTTCTGGCTAAATGATTTGAGATCTCTGACTTCAGTATATCAACTTTTTCAGGAACTCTAAATACTATTTCTATCCCAAAGCATACTTAGCTATTGGTAGAAAGTAATCAGCTTTTTCCAAAAGGAATATAACCAGAGCTTATTTTATTAGGTTTTTAAGTCTTTTACATTCATAGATTGAAAGAAGATTCAAAGTTAAATTTTAAACGAGGTAAGTCACAAACCTATTTTACAGTCACTAGTTTTCCACACCATTATTAAGTTTCAGTGACTAACAACTTAGAAGTACTTAGTATTCTGGAGACCTCTCTCGCAGAAGTGCCATTTGTCACAACAAAGGAAATTTATGTCAATTCCCAAAGTTGGCAGTTCATCAAATTACAGGTAACATCCCTGCTTAGTTTAACAAACAACAGAGTAATAGAAAAGATTTTTGGTATGGCATAATTTTAATAAAGAAATACATTCCAGTTAATGTGGCTCTGCAACACGACTTTGATCTTTCTGACAGGATATTTTACTTGGATAAATCACTCCTACCAATTTGGGTATGAAGACTTGCAGCAAATGGCTTTTTCACACACACAAAAAAATTACATGCTATACTTGTTACATTGCAGAAACCCATGCTTTCATTATTTTAAACAGACTCCTTACACTTTGTTCCACCTGCAAGGACAATAGTACTGAAAGGAAACACTGAAGACCATTTCCTGTAAAAGAGTCAAGTTTTTTCTTATGCAACTTCCTATTCTTGTCTTGTGAAAATCATCATCTGATAATTTTACCTAGCAGGTCTGAGAACACAATAATGGCTAGATCATAAAGTACGTAACAGAAAAAGCTGGACAAACTTGGTCTGTTCATAAGAGTATGATGAGAAGTTTCTTCTTCATACGCAGAATACTACTAAAGCAGCACGTCCACCATTGTCCGGTTAAGTTAATTTTGTCAGACACCCCTCCCTTACTGCTTGATAAAAGCCTGAACAGCACTGACTGCCCTCAACTTTCAAGTCACAAGACTTAATCCTATGTCAGCCTCTTAAAAAGCTGGTTTGCTCCCAGTAAAAGTGAATCCACGAGAAAAAAAAAAAAAAAAGAAAAAACCTCAATTATATGTTGTTTATCCTTAACTTAGAGGATTTGCAATGGTTTATTATTCGATGATTGTTTTGAGTAATACATCACTGTATGAACAATCAGCAATTCAGACCAGTACATCATTTTGAAATCTTAGCTTTATATTTAAGTGTTTCTAATTAAATGCATAGAACTGAAAAAGTTTGTAAGATTGTTCTATTTTACTGTTACATGACTGAAAAATATTTTAAAAGCTAGTATCAGAACAGCCAGTTTTAACCCTGCTTAAAAAAAAATCTTTTAATCTATTTTAGGCTCCACAACAGTACATGAAAAACCATCAAGGGTCTTTTTATTACCTTATCTGTGCTTCACTGACATGAACTGAAAGACAGGCTTTTGTAATCTGCATTAAAGTTCCAAGTACAACATAAGCATTCATTAGTTGCCAGTAAGTAGAGTGGTTTGGTGACTTCAATTTCAAACTTGACATTAGGATTCCTTTATTTACTTGCTCCGATTCTTGTATCTCTGTTCAGGTATACAGATAGCTTAACCAATTCTGCTTATCTTCTCCAGCACCGATTCTTACCAAATGCAACCTCTCCTGCTATTGAAAATTCTTAGAGTTTGGGCAGTGGAGGAGCAAGAAGGTATATGACCATGCACACATTTATAGAGAAGCTACACATCAAATGCTGAGACCCAACTGAGGGGGATATTCGGGGGGGTTTCCCCAAGTGGTTTGAATTAGCTCTTGGGCTTCACCCAAGTTTTCTTAGCCAGAACTTTTGGAACATGGTTATTGCAGAAGGATATTAAAGCATTAATCATCCTATTATAAAAAAGTTCAGTTAAGACACCAAAGATTCCTGTTATTCTTTCCAACTCTTATTATTTCATTTTCTTTGAGATCTAACACTAAGTCAAAAGAAAAGCTGGAATGCAAGTCACCATGAAATGACGTACATTTCACTGCAGCGTGTGGGAAGAGCTGGCTGCTTGCTAAACAGCAAAGCAGTGTTGCTATGCAGCTGCCTTAAAACAGTAATGTCTTTCTCCATCATACGTAAAGATTTGAAATTTCTAACATTTGCAATACCAAAAGAAAGTATGACTGGTTATTTTATTCTGTATTTGTACAAAGATGAAAATGAATAGTGTCCTGCGTACACTTAAATTACTAAGGAAGATTAGTCAGAAATCATTAGAGTGAGAACCTGTTCAATGTTCTCTGTTCCACATAAATAAAGTGTCTTTACTTTAGAGAAAATAACTTGCTTTTACTATAAAGTAACTTGGCTCTTCCATGGAAAAGTTTCTCAATAATATTCCATGCATACAACTGAGTTAGAAAACACCAACCAAGTTAAATTAATAAATATGACTGTCTTTGTGACAACACTAATCCTAAAGGGCAAACACTTTATGCAGGGCTTTACACTAAGGCTGCACGTACACTTCACTTGAGAGAGGCACGAGGGAGGAAAAAAACCTGACTATAGCTAACACTGGAATCATGCCCAGTCCTCCTCAGCTGGAAGTAAAACTTTAAGCTCAACATCTTGACAGAAACAGGAATAGGATGGCAGTAGGAGGGGGGGGAGGGGAAACCCACACACCACAGAAAAACAACTTTGTCTGTGAGAATGCCATTTTTGTTTCCATTTGTCCTATCCTTGTTTGCTTACATTTTTTTTCATGCAGATTATCCCCCCCCAACCCTACTTTTTTTCTTTTGTTCATGAGAGTTTTTTTTTCTTTCCTACATCTGTATTGCCAAAGACTAGGCTTTTATTTCTGTGTGGTACAGAGATCTGGTAAGTTTTTAGCATCTCCCATAAAACTGTTTTCTCTCTGCACAGAGAGAACCCAAATTCCTTAGCTGTATTCAGGGTACACCACCAGAAACCTCAGTACCAGTTCCTCAGAATCCTCTGTCCGAGCACTATTAATTTTTACAGCACTATCCAAGTGTTATAATGGGCAGTATAATTACTCAAACACAACAATTCTAATGGGAAAAAAAAAAAAAAAACAAAACGTAAAAGTTACTGTCAGGATGCAGCCACAGAAGGAGCTCAGATAAACAATACCAAGAGAAGTGTCATCAAGAGTGTTGGTGTTTGGGACATCACCCAAAATATTTGCAGCTCTGGGAAAACTGCAAAAAGGGTAAAGGAATGTGATGTGCTCGACAAATGCCTCTGCTTACTTACTGTTCAGTGCTGCAGGAAAATAAAACCAGTAAGAGAGAGATACCTCTTTTACTCCAGTCCTGTACTCAGGGTGAAGAAAAGGAAAACTGTAGATAAACCAAAAGGACACAGCCATTCAAAAAAGCAGTGTAGAAAAACATGAACAGGTTAATGGCCCAAAGAGGTAATGAAACATCTCTTAATTGGATAACAATGAAACAATCTGTACTTACAGATAGGCACAAGGCTTTCTGATTCCCTTTCCCCTACCATATACCTACACATGTTAGAGTGGGACTCTGCAGCACCTCAAGATAGCACAAAAATTGGGCAATCAGTAACACTTTAACTTAAAATATCATAATCAACATATTCAGAAACTGATAACTTTTACAAGCAGTAGCACAAGATCAAATTCTGTAGACTAAATTTCCTCACAAATGTGGCAATCTGGAAAATAAAATTAATCTAAGTCACACATTTCCCAAATGACACATCTGGGAACAAATATGGTTACCTGTAACTTTATACTGCATCGGCACTTTGTAAAATATAATCACAAAATGTAAGGGAAATGCCAAAGATGCAGATGTCCAAAGTGCAACTTCATTTCTCAGAAAATAATGGCATCCAGCCAGTACATTAACAATAATATTTTTTTCTTCTGAAAAGGAGAAAATTAATATACATTATTATCAGAGCATAAGGCTGTGAACAGAGACAATAAAATATCACGGATAGTGACTATATCCTAAAACAAAAAAGATTCTGATGATGGTCTGTTAAGGAGAATACAGAGATGAAATTATATTAATTACTTCAACAGCTTGATCCTGATTGCCTTATGTATCCTGTCTACTTTGTCCTTTCATTTGCAGTGTATGAGCTAAAAACCCATTGAATGGCAACTACAAAACTAATTATGTTAGTTTTAAGATGATGTGGGTAGTAAGGCAGCAGCAATCAGCACTGATGCAAACAATATAAAAATAGAAGGACACAGATTGCTCAGATGTACCAAGCACAAAGTAGTTCAGAATTTGGAAGCTGATCTACACTTTAGCTTGTATCGTAATTATGAAGAGTAAATATGAAGCAAGAATAGATTTCCTTTCACTGAAAGACTTAGGCATGGCTCTAGATCAGTAAAATTCAGAAAAAACATTTGAGAGATCGTAATCTAATAAAGGCTAGAAACCGTGGCATACTCATCTTTCACAGAAACTATTCATGAGAATTTTTGGAAGCTATAGCATAAAAGGCAAAATTTTAAAAGTTACTCATTGGCTAAGGATTTTTGCAAGTCTACAAAAACTATGCCATTGGCTAAAAATTCCTATGGTAGAGGTAAAGCACAATCATAGAATCAAAGTGGAGAAAACAGTATGTTTCCTAACTGAAACAGTTCAGTGTTTTCAAGTTTCACAAGTTCCCCCTGTACTTAACTGTATTTGTAAAGGAGTCAGTAAGCTGAGAAAGCCATATAATGCACACCAGACAAACTCATATAGTATAGAGGGAGCTGTAATGATTTACATTGTGAAAAAGCAATATGAATGATTGCATATGAAATTCAATGAGATTTTTAAATTAGAGCATAATCGATAGAAGAAAACCACTTCTAACAAGATTATTTACAGTAATCCAGTCACCATTTAGCCAGCAGAGCATGCTACTGTATCCAGACAAGGACTCAAAAAGGGATGAAATATTGCTTATAACAGATTGCTCTACCATTATGTCTATACATATATATGTGTAGACATATACATGTGTACATATATATGAGTACATATATACACAGACAGAACACAGTGTTTAGTTACAATTAACACTAACTACATCCCCATTGATCATCAGCCTTCAAGTCTTGGGGCGCCTCATCTCTGCTCTACTCGTGAAGGCTGACTCGCAGGTGCTCTGTAACATCTAGGAAAGAACTTGCTTGGACAGGAGGGCTGCATGCTGCCGTTGGAGGCTGAACCCTGCCCTCCCAGCGGGTCCCTCTCCCGCGATGCCAGTGGAGAGCCTACAATGCCAGGGAAGGATCTCTCCTGCCTCTCTCAACCCAAGTGGCCATGGGAGCTGCAAACCACAGTGCAACAGTGAGTTTGCATTCTAAGAAGCTGGATAGCTGGACAACTAGCTGTCACAGCCAGCCTTTGTGCAACAGTCCCCCTGCATTTGCTTAGGAAGATGTTTCCATCCTTGTTCCATCCTAGAACAAAGGGCCTGAACAAGAAGAGTTAGCACAGCAGGGCACGCCTTAGTGAAGTAATCTATCGTATGACAATTTTTTTCCCACCCAACAAATGATCACCAGGAAGTAGGGTTACCATCCCTGCAGGCAACAATTAATAAACAGGACGGATGCTTATTGTCTGCTTCAGACTGGATCACAGGGTTTGGGGGGCCTTTGAGATTCTTACCTGCAACGGCAAAATACAAATATACCCACAGACTAAGCAGCATTTAGTCAGTTTAATCAACATGGCACTACGTGACTATGGCTTTAGCACAGTGCCTATCTTCAGGTGTTCCGCACCATCTTTTCGTTCAGTTGCAAATTAACAGCTTGTTCATTGTGAAATTATACTGAGGCACAAATAAGAAAGCAAACAGAAAACTACATTAACCTATGACACTAAGTGGGGAAAGCAGCGCTTGCAAATTAGCTCAAACCGCTCTTTTCAATCCTTTGAAAGGCTGCTGCGAACATGTGTGAAGCTGAACAAGTCTAACGTCTAAAACCTGTAGCTATGCCAGGAGCAGAGTACCTCCGTATGACCTCTGGCGTTTCACGCCGTAGTTTAAGATTACCACCCCCGCTGCCTGCCCCGCTCTTCTGCCGGGAGCGCCCGTCTCCGCAGCACAGGCGGCACAACCACCACGAGCCTGCATCCCTGGAGCTCAGGGCTCTTGCACAAGGCCTGCTGGGTATGGCCTGGCCTGTTTATTGTGGGGCCCTGCCAGATTTAAACCTGTTTGGTGCATTTGTGGAGTGCTGCATCAAAGCTAAAAAGCTCTTCCAGAACTACTGGTACTCTGAACGCAGCATATACACATTTCTGCAATGCAGTCACCACTAATGCCCTTCTGGCTACCATCCAACACAAGTTGGCTACCTGCTAAGACAGCTTATATGTCTTTTTGTCTGTAGTGTGGCTCACAACTTGGATGGGCTATATGTGAAAAGTTTTATTTCTGTACTTGTCATCCCTTCGTAATTCTGGTGGCTTATAAATCCTTAATGTGCTGGAGAAAGCAGTTGACATTAAAATGCTTAAACTCATCCCCTTAGCATAATATTTGCACTATTCTTACTTTAAGGTTGTTTGAAGAAGCTTTTGGAGTTCTGCAGTGGAAACATTTGTTAGGACATAACTTCTTATATTTGGAGATCTAGAGAAACTCCAGAAACTAATTTTAAATATTGTTTTCTTCTCTACTCATTTGAGGGGGGAGTGGGGAAGTTCTGAAAAGTTTGAAAACTCTCAGTTGCTTTGATTTACAGAGGCTCTTGTTTGTTATTGGGAAGTTTGCTTTCAGTTCTGAAAGGAGGAACTCAGATGCGAGACTCTGAATTCAGCTATCAGCAGTGGAGTATTGAAAGTGCTCCGTTTCATTAGTAATTATGGTGTTAGAACTCTTCTGCTCTCTAAACAAATTTTGGTTTGCCCTTTTTTAGACTTTTAGATTGCTGTTCCTGCTATGTGTTCTGAATAGCTTGCCACCTTGTGTAGGATGTGGAGTGGTTTAGTGTGTTGACTAGACTGCATGCCCTTCAGAAACAAACTTTTTATGGTTTCCTAACTATAAGTTACACTATGCTTTAGGCTTGTATGTAAGATTTGCATAGTGAACAAAAATGGTCTGATTTTCCAATAAAGCCATTAAAAATTACAACATGAATTTTGCTTACTAAAATGCAGATATGTTTACAGGGTTACTGAAATGGGAAATTCAATTTGATTTAGTGTAAGGTAGATAAAACAGAACCAATCAATAGTGTTCAATTTTGCTAGCAAAGTATTTTCCTTCTGGCCATACCGTCTTTGGAGGAGTCAGACCTTCTAGGCTATTCTGCTTGGTTTTATTCTGCCATGTAGCATATTGCTGATAAGATTAAAAACAACATTCTTTCTGGAAGTCTATCTGGACTGTTTTTTCATGGTCAATTCAATGCACAAATATTCCAGAGTGTAATGCTTCCTAATTGCAATGTGATATCTCTGTTTTTAAGTAGGCCATCAGGATAGCCTAAAATTAACTTCAGGCCAATATTTCCTAAAAATAAAAAGGTAAAACTTGTGCACTTTCTGGAATGCAAAGCAGATTTCTTAACCCAAAATATACTGAAATAATTAATTTGCAAAGGCACAGCTTCAACTAGTTCTAAATTTAATTTTTAATTGTTTTTCAGATTCTTCTGAGTTGTACTTGAAGCCGCCAAAATGGTTCTAGCAGATCTTGGAAGAAAAATAACTTCAGCATTACGCTCCCTGAGCAATGCTACAATTATCAATGAAGAGGTATGTGGTATGCATATTTGATGGCATTAACATTTAGAAAACAGTTCTGAGAAAGTTTTCAAAGGCTGATGAGAAGCTTGAAGTAGGTTGATGTTATCTTGAGGCTCTTTTCTTATTTCAAGTAAAATTTCTAGCTAGAGGTTTTAACCCCCTGATAGTACTGCCAAAACTTAGAACTGGATTTAGACATGTGCAGTCACCTTGAGCATAGTGGGTCCCATGGTCAAAGTGTCCTTGAGCCTGGTGACTGTGCTTAGGGAGATCAGTATTCTGAGGTAGTGATGCTGGAGGAGGCAATATGTTCCTAAGTTCAGGTGGGAGGTGGGCTGTGAGACTGTGTAGAGTGCTCTGATTTATTTGTGTGCATGCACAGATAGACTATGGAGATGTGTACTAGGCTGTTAGAAACTGAAGTGTGGAAGAACAAATAACTTTCAGTGTGAACTTTGTTGTCTAAAATGTGAGGATAATGTTACGTTCACTGCCTTTATATTCAAGCCAATATAGTGTGTTGTTCTGGAAGCTGTTTGACTTGGTGTAGTCTGTGGTTTTTTTAATTAAGAGTTTAAAATGATGTTTTCTGTTAGTTTTCCATCTTGCTTTTCAGTCCATGTAACTGATGTGATGGTTTAGAAGTGCCTATGAGTAAACAAATTTCTAGAAGCTCTATTCAGGTAGGCAGACAGGTGGCTTAACATAACTAAAAAGTAGGCTCATTGAGGGTTGTAGGGTTGGAACTTGTTCATAGAGGAAAGGTTTTAACAAATTTTCAGCTGGGAGACAACAAATCCTTAACTGAATAAAATGTAACCCAATTAATTTTTTTCAGCAGTAGAAATCTTTTTTCCTGCAAGAGCTCAAGCTGTGCAAATAAGGCCATTTATGCAGGTGTTACTTTCAAAAAAAAAATATTTGTTCAAGACTTTCACTTTGAAAAGTCTTAGAACTACTAAAGTGGGTTCCTAACTGAGGCACTGGTTTGCCTAAAAAAGGCATACCCCAGAGCAGCAGTGCATTTTCTGCTGAAAATGCAGATAGTGGCGTGTCCCTCTTGCACTTAAGGAATACTTTTATTTGCAGAGATTGTGTTGCGTTAAGAGGTTTCTTTTGTGTGTTTGTGTTACAACTGTCTTTAAAGGGTACCCATAGGGAAGTTTAGGAAGCCTTGCTACCATAGGAACTGCTGTTATCCTTAATGCAATAGGGAGTGTTCTGTGTTAACTTTGTTACACTGTGCATATTACAAAGAGGAGGACCCTTCTTTTCCAGTATTACTCTTTCCAATTTAAATTGCATTTATGTAGGAACAAATGTATAGACTTTTTTGTGGCAGTCAAAATAATGGTAGGACTGCATGTGTTTAGTTTGTAAAAGCCTTGTTTATGTATAGGTTTTTGCATTCTTGTTTTGAGTTAATACTGGCCTAGTCAATGCTGTGTATTGCAAAACCATTTTTCTTTTATACTCCAAAGGTTTTAAATGCTATGTTAAAAGAAGTATGTACAGCATTACTGGAAGCTGATGTTAATATTAAACTTGTGAAGCAACTCAGAGAAAATGTCAAGTAAGTGAAATCATCAAAATGCATTTAACTTCTCATGTTTGTAGAAGTTGTAATTGAGGTTACAGAAGAACAACTAACTTCTAACTTTATATGGTTTTCTTAGTCCCTCCGAGTTTACCTTTAGCAGGAAAATACAGTTTGAACTAAATGTCTAGCCAGTTCCATCAAAAGAATCTTTTAGGTTTAGCCAGGTATTGCTGTTAGAGTCTTGTTTTGAAAAAACTGTTGCTGTCGTCAGTTAAGTGGTATAATAAGTTCTTTGTTACTTCCTAGACACCTCATCTTTACATGTTCTGTACTGGATATAAATAGATCTGTGTATATGACCATTACTGTTACCTTGGCTATTTTCAGATGTGTAATTCAAGTAGATGCAAGTCTGAAAGATGCAAGTATTTTAGAAACCTGTTATTGTCCATACAGAAGTAATATCTCCAATGCATGTCTCTTGTTAAATACATCCTATCTGAAAGCTCAAGGAAAATCAGAGTGCTGTTCCAGCTGCAAAGACTTAATTTATTACTGGGTTAAAGTGATGCTTTACGTTATGCTAGTGTTTCATGGTTTTCCTAAATTCAGGTCTGCAATTGATCTTGAAGAAATGGCATCTGGCCTTAACAAAAGAAAAATGATTCAGCATGCTGTCTTTAAGGAACTTGTTAAGGTATGACTTCAAAATTCTGTATTATGTCACTTTTCTTGTACAGCCTGGTCTGTGGAAATAGTACAGTAGCAAGCCAAACTTTAAGGTTATTGTGTGATACCTGCAGTTATGTTTTCTGCTGTAAAGCTTCTTATTATTGCAAACAGTAGTATTCTTCTGATTGAAACTACTTCCTGGGCATCTCTCAGACTAACTTCAATTTAAGCTTCAAGTTCAGATGTTCTTACTCTTCAATTGAAATTGAAAGACAAAATAAGGATGAAGTACTGTTAGCTTCCGGGCTGTCCTTGGTTGTCCCAGAAACACACATTTGCTACTCTAATGAAGATTTGTTCAAACTACTTACGGCTTTGAAAAAGTGTTAACTATCAACCCAGCAATTTGTAGCAATGTTTTTGTTTAATTTGCCTGCTTGGTCAAATCAGCACCTGGGTATCAGTATTCTGTCCTCTTTCCAGTTAACAGTATAGTCTTTTGTTCTTACGTAGTCTGTGCCCACCCATATGATGGCTTTCTGGAATGTATGCACCTTCTACTCTTTCGGGAAGTGAGGCAGCAACCCTGAAAAGTCTTCTGTAGTCTAGGATTCTCACCAGAAGAGGTCCATCTTGAGCAGTGATGGTGGGGTGGAGGTTTATGTTTCTGTGTTGGTTGTTGTACTTGTATGGTATATACAGGCCACCCTGACTTTGGTGCTTGGTGTTAGGAAGATATTAATGCTGTTACTCTTAAATAATTATCATGCAGAACACTACATACTATAGATATCTTGCAAAGGCTGTTGCTGTTCACTGTAAATCAGCAAGCATCTAAGCTAAATTAAGACTAGAATTTGCAAAAATTGGTTTGGTCCATTTAATATAAAACCAGACACCTAGCATGACTCTGACACTGACTGTTCTGTGCTTTTGAAATTCAGTTCTACAACATATGTTATACTTTGTTCTTTAGCTTGTAGATCCTGGAGTCAAAGCATGGACACCTACCAAAGGAAAACAGAATATTATAATGTTTGTTGGTTTGCAAGGAAGTGGTAAGACAACAACCTGTTCAAAGGTAACTTGCACTGAATCTGTTTGCACATTGGGGTTTTTTTGGGGTAAGGTGGTTGTCATTGGACTCCTTTGGTAGGATTTGCTTGTGATCTGTGCTGCTTCTATTAGTAGGAAAGTGCTAACTGATTACAATGTAGGGGTATTTTTGCAGAGAGGTTTCTGAGATGACATGAACATCCGAAGTAATATGGGGGGGGGCAATTTATGGCTTGTAGGACTGACTTCAAGATTTCTTTAAACTCTTGATGAAACAATACTCTATAATGAAATATAGAAAGATTCTTTCTATTTGTCACCTTCTGAGTTTAAGACTAGTACAATGAATTGAACCTATCTCATTCCGTTACCTATTTAGGGGAACCAGTGGAAGTTGGCCTCTGTTACATATCTCAGTTAAGTGTGAGTGGGTGGTGTGGAATTCTTCCAGCCCCAAATTCATCAAGGAAATTTGGATTTGCATTTTTAAGGCTAGAAAAGAATGCTCTGAATTAGTGCTTAACCTATTTATGGTGGTTGTTGGGAGGAAAAATTATCCTGTGGAAAGAGACTGATGCATCTTTGTAGCTTTCTTCAGTTATCTGCTCCTGAGATTTACACATAGGCTGTACTGAATATATCACTTCTCTGGTTTCATAAGGCTTTCCTAGGGCTTCTGTAGGTGAACTATGTTTTGGAAGTTTGTCTTTGGTCAGTGAGTTTACATTGTACCAGTGACACTGAGTGTTACAAGGCAGTAAGGATTCCATCCATTGCTTTAAAATGTGTCCTTGCAATGGAAATACCTTTGTTCCTCTGGAAATTCAGAAACAGAGCTGTACAAGTCGTAGCCACAGTACTTCCATATTAAGTAGTTACTGCTTTGGGTAGTTTCTAAAAGCTAGTCTAATTTGCAGTGTAAACAGTAAACGGATTCCAGGAGTTAGGAAAATGTCAACTGGAATTTGTAGTCATTCCTAGCTCAGGAGACTGAAATTGGAAGCAGAGTCAAGCAGCTGTTTTCATCTTGCCATTAATAATTATTTGTATAACATTTTTCTAAATAACAGGGATGCTAACATTTGATACTTGCACAGTGTTACTAAGTGGTCTCAGTCATAGGAAGGCTGGATTGACTTTGTGTCCCCTGTATGTACTTCAGTGACTTACAAGCTGTTATACAGTGTCATGCTTGCTATTGGGTTTTTGTTGTAACTACTTGTTTTTAAATTTCTCTTCACAGTTAGCATACTTCTATCAGAGGAAGGGTTGGAAGACGTGTTTAATATGTGCAGACACGTACAGAGCAGGTAATAGTCTTTAATGATGTGGTTCTTTAATACTTGCAGATTTTTTTTAAATAGTACCATGACTATACCTGTCTTACAGGTGCTTTTGACCAGTTAAAGCAGAATGCCACAAAAGCAAGAATTCCTTTTTATGGGAGGTAAGCATCTTTCAGAATCAGTTTGGAGAAGATTCAACACCAATGATGTATAGTTCCTTATTTAACACCTCACACTAAGCCCTATTCAGTGTTGTCTAATTGCTTAGATTTAATTGTATTTGCTCTGATCAGATAAAAATTTAGTTCAGTATACTTCTGCCAATAGTATCAGGTAAGGATAGTGTAAGAAGAGATCAGGCATCCAGAGAGAATTCCCTAGAATGTTCTCTCAGTGTATAGCTGTTTATAGGCCTTTACCAGACACATTCAGATTTTCAGGAAGTATCTTTACAGACCAAAGGACATGATTTCTGGACCCTTAATTTTCATTGTCAAATAGGGGCAGCCATGGACCTAAAATGGCTTTTATAAGGCAGTAAGTAACTTCCCCTAAGCTTCACTGGAGGTGTCTAGATGCTCAGTTAAATCTTATTTCAGAGATGGTCTAGTAGAACTTAGTGCAGTCTTCAGCAGGTGAGACAGTCCTTTGTGTTTCGGTTCACTGAATAGTAAGGTCAAATGGTTTAGGAAGGTGTATTTTTAATCAATTCTTGCTTGACATAAGAGCAGGTCCCTCTTGAAATCCAGATAGATTTACTATTAACAAGTTTACAGTCAAGTGATGAAAATTTGAATTAGTTTCTTTGGGACCAAAGAATTGCGTGCATATATATATGTGTGTGTATATATATATATATATATATATATGTTTCTCTTTGATCAGTTATACAGAAATGGATCCTGTAATTATTGCCTCAGAAGGTGTTGAGAAATTTAAGAATGAAAACTTTGAAATAATCATTGTTGATACAAGTGGACGTCACAAACAGGAAGACTCCTTGTTTGAAGAGATGTTACAAGTTGCTAATGCCATAGTGAGTAGTTTCAAGAAATACATTAACTTGTTACAGTAATTTGACTACAATTCATTTATGTTTATCTTAATGTTCTTTGTGGATTTCATGCCTATGGAATGTGTCAACACTTTAACTCCTAGAATATATTAGAAATTACAAATGGATATGAATAAACGAGGGCTGGATGATTAGTGATTGATAATTCTGTGTTAGTTTTAATTCTTGTATCTATAATTCAAGGATGCTCACATGTAACTAGGCTACTGCTCCTGGTTAGCTTTTTCTTTTCAGGACCTCTGCATTGCGAAACTAGATAAGAGAACCAGTCTGATCTAGTTTCCTGTAGCTGTGTGTACTACACTTTCTGTGATTGTCATAATTGCCTTGAAACAGAGAAGATTGGATAACTTTCAACAGTTTTGATATGTAAATGAAGCTGGTGTTTCTTGTATGGGTTTGAAATGTCTTGCTATTTGTTTGATTCTGTGGTCTTGCATGGTAGTATGATACTTCCCACACAACAGCTAATGGCTAACTTGTTTTCAGAGGAGTGGATGGCTTAAAGCTCTTAATGTAAAACCAAATGCAAGATGTTGCTAGTCGTTAACTGCTTGTAGGTACTAATTAGCTTATTGGCTTAGATAATGCGTACAATCACTCAAAACATAAGTAATAACTGTAAACCTACTAAATGTAAACATTTTCTGTTGTAGATAAGTTTTTCACATAGTAATACAGCATCAGAGTTTTCAAATGGTCCTTAGACAGAACTGTTCATAAAACAGTTGTTCTTTTATTTTAAACTGCACAGCCCTTACATACTGTTATTGCAGTAAGTTCTGCTACTGAACATAATGTACAAATACTGTTTAAGAAAGCAGGAAATTATTATTTTGTGTATTTCTCATTTCTCTAGCAACCAGATAACATTGTTTATGTGATGGATGCTTCCATTGGCCAAGCTTGTGAAGCTCAAGCTAAAGCTTTCAAAGATAAAGTAGATGTAGCTTCTGTTATTGTTACTAAGCTTGATGGACATGCAAAAGGAGGTGGAGCTCTTAGTGCGTAAGTATTTTGACATGAGTGTCCAACATCTGGCTATGCATGGACAACCATGAAATGTGTTAGTGTCTCATGGAAACCTGTCCTGGTAAAATATCAGTCACACTGTACAGAATCGGATTTAACGGTTATGTTCTTGCCCTACTTCTGCTGGATGGAATCACCCATTGATATTTAACATCAGTCAGAATCAGATATTATGATGTACTTCCAATGTAGTAGTGTGTGTTGTCACATGTCAGACTTCTGTCTTCTGCGAACAGCATCAAGCAATTATATTTATTGCATCTTGCATATTGGGAGTTTTTATCAAAAATATAAATTTGGACTTAATAGATATGGCTGACCTGAAGAGTTTTGCTTCTTGTTTAACGCCCAAGATTTTTTCCAAAAGGGGAAAAACTCTAGCTAGTTGTATTTGATAGCCTTAAGGCTGTGATGCAAATCAAACTTCTGGATTGCCAGTGTCCAACAACTTGGTAAAAAAAAAAAAAAAATCAGTCTGCAGTCATACTTTTTTGAATTCCCATTCTTGTTGGACTTCCCATGTGCTGTATCTTGACAGACTCTGTTGACTAGGAAATGTTACATTTTATCTTCAGCTTTATGTGATGCCATGTCAGACTAATCTCCAGCTGCATTTCAATGATATAGCTTGCATGGAGCTGAGATGATTTGTCAAAACAGTCAGTTAACCGACACCAACATACTAAATCACTGTCTGACTTTGATCTTAAGTGTTAGAGTTCTTAAACTGCCATATGTATTTTGCTGTTATTTATAGCATAGTGGTAGAAAACTAAAGAGAAAAATGAACATACTGAAAGCTTGTTGCAGTTGTCATGCGTTTGTATGTGTTAAGTCTGCTGTGTTCTATCCTTTTTGCAGACTGGTAGCTGAGTTCATCTAAAACCTAGTGCGAGTGATTGATGAAAAGATTCTGATTTTTCTAATGTCTAAGCGGTTTTCCTTCTGTGTTGAAAATTAGATTACTGTCTGTTGTGGGAGGTACCTTGAAGAAAAAGTAATCAATGCCTGTCTCATCTGGCCTTCCAATATTAGGATAAAACGGAGATAATTTATTTTTCTTCCTTTCCTCTCAAGTTGCTTATTTTTATTGCTGAGTTTAAGAAACTTACGCTGATTTGTTTCAAAGCAGAGTTTGTATTTTACAAAGTACTAATTAGAGCAACATCTTGTCAGCTATTCCCAGCTACCCATCCTAAATGCTGGATGTTTTTGCATTAATAGTTTGAGGAATAAGAAAGATACTTCAGAGAGGATGCATTGTGTTGATGATACCTAGCTGATTGTTAGGTGGTACTAAAGGTGGGTGGGTTTTGAGAGGCCATTTCATAAAATATATTTTACTGCAGAGTTGCTGCCACAAAGAGTCCTATTATTTTTATTGGAACTGGTGAACACATAGATGACTTTGAACCCTTTAAAACACAGCCGTTCATCAGCAAACTTCTTGGTATGTACTGCATACAACTGTACTTAAAAGACACTTTGAATTGGATAATAGGAAGTCAAAGTGTAATTTTTTTAATACTAACATAAGAGCTTTTTTTCCTTCCCCCCAGGTATGGGTGATATTGAAGGACTGATAGATAAAGTAAATGAGTTAAAGTTGGATGATAATGAAGCACTCATAGAAAAGCTCAAACATGGTAAGTTATTCCCAAGGCCTGAATGCATTACCATGACCTAATCATGGCAGGTTCTCTTAGGGATGTTAGACCACTGAATTAGTTTGTTATATGTAGAGACAGGTAATTTGTTTCATGTGCATAGTGAAAAATGGTTATTCTTTCTCTAATAAACATGGCAGGCAAGTAAACTGAGTTATGTTTTTTGAGTGATGTCTGTCAGACTGTAACTGTCTTTTAACTGCAGAATAACTAGCTTAACTCTTAAAAGTGTGTGTCATCTAAAATGGTTTAGCCAGGTTAATGGTGGAGAAGAGGTTCATCTACTTATGCATGCAGTATAGTATTTAACTTGTAAATATAAAGAATAATAATTGAGAAAGGGACAGTAAGACCAAAATGCTAGTGTGACTTTTCTAACTTTTTCTTTTTGTCCTTCAGGTCAATTTACATTAAGAGATATGTATGAACAATTCCAAAACATCATGAAAATGGGACCATTCAGTCAGATCTTGGTTAGTTATCCCCAAAATAATTTTATCAGATTTTCATTTATTGACAAACTTCTGCTGTAAACTTAGAACGCTTCATTGAAACTGGTGCTAGACTCTGTGCTTTATGTTCTTCAAAAAGATTAAATGATTTGCTTACTGTGATACGTAACTACTGAAATAAACATGCTGTCTGTGTTTCTGGCTACTTAGTTAAAGTTAGCTTTGCCTGTTCTGACACAGCTTTTGTTTTCCGTTTTAAAATCAAGGGTATGATCCCTGGCTTTGGAACTGACTTCATGAGTAAAGGCAATGAACAGGAATCAATGGCAAGGCTAAAGAAATTGATGACTATAATGGACAGTATGAATGACCAAGGTAAAACAAACTTCACCCACTATTTCTTTTCTCCATTGTTGAACAAGCTTACTTACAGAGATCTCTTTGGAAACAACTTGGACATAAAGTAGCATGCGTCTACAGGAACAAAATGCTGAGGAGCATTTATCACTCTGAGAAATGGCAAGGAATACATATGTGTTTCAAACTTTCTCAATAAGTCTAAATATTTAGAGAGATAGATATCCTGACAATTGCCTGGTGCTCTGTCTTGTGTACAATAGGTGGGATTTTTTAAGAATTACATTGGAAATTAATGGGGTTTTTTATACTGTTGTAACTGTGCTTCTTAAGTTATTAACACTATAATTGCAGATTTAAGTTACATTCATTGTTAATCTGTCATTTCTGTCTGTCTTTCTACCCACCCTCAAATTTACTTGGTGACATAGCCTGGTCTCTGGGATTCAAGGTGTGTTGTTTCTAATCCACATGCTTTAACCTTGTGCTAAACCTGTTAATACGGCTTAAGACCGAGTATGCTGAGAGCATTATTCAGGCAAGTTTTTCTATCACGGTGATTGACATATGAACATAACAGCTTTCTCATACTATTCCCTAGCACATATAATATCAATTCTATGTAAAATTCTGCAGTCACTTCTAAAGCTAGTTTTTTATTTTCTGACTCAAAACTAAATTCTCAACAATGAGAACAAGTTTTCTACCAGCTATAACAGATTTTGTCAGTAACTGAATGGATTTTTCTTTTCCACACTGTAATTGCAGAACTTGACAGTACAGATGGTGCCAAAGTTTTCAGTAAGCAGCCAGGAAGAATCCAGAGAGTAGCAAGAGGTTCAGGTGTTTCTACCAGAGATGTTCAGGAGCTTTTGACCCAGTACACTAAGTTTGCACAGATGGTGAAAAAGATGGGAGGCATCAAAGGGCTTTTCAAAGGTAAGGGGG
>NW_020799101.1:27912044-27916728 GCF_003259725.1 Athene cunicularia | reverse complement strand
GGGGGCGGGAAAGTGGGAAAAAGTAAAATATTAATTCAGTGGGGAGGTCACTTGATGTGTGAATGCAAGCAAATATAAAATTACCAATTAGGTGTTGGGAGAAGCAAGTTACAGTTCACTCATTTTCATTATGTTTGAAAGCTCTTATGTAACTGCTAAGAGCTGCACTGTTTTTCATGACAGTAATGTGTAATTTAGCAATAAGAACTACTGTATTTTTGGTTTTCAGTGTAGAGTTCACTACTACTACTACAATACTCACACTTTTGTCTGTTATGTGGGGCACAGGGACTGTGATCCTTAAATACTTTTAAGTGGCTGATGTAACTTTTGATCATGGACTAATGGATTTGAACCTAGATTTAGGAGGTAAAATTTTTATTTTTAGCCTCATATATTAATCCACTTTATCACAATTGCTTCTTTCATTATTTTTCTTTAGGCGGTGATATGTCAAAGAATGTAAACCCATCACAGTTGGCCAAACTGAACCAACAGATGGCAAAGATGATGGATCCAAGAGTTCTTCACCATATGGGTATGTGTTGGCTTTTTACAGCTTTGAGAGGAGTACCAATTATGGTGGAGCATTTGAAATATAGAAGTGAAGAAGGTGATGTGAGAATGCACATTATATCTTTATTAAGTATTTCTAGGTTTCCTAACAAGAATCAGAAAGTTTAGTCTGTATGTTATGACTGCTTTGAACTTACCAGTGTTTAATCTAGTCTGTTTGGATTCAGCTCTCAAAATGAGCAATTGTAGTGGTGTCTGGTGAAATAGTAAAGTGATGACTTGAAGCGTGACTGTAGTAAAGCAAATCTATTCCTAAACTTCCCTTCCCTTCTGAGCTTTGCCTCAAATAATTGAGTTTGACAAGAGCAGCTTTAAGACGGGACTCTCATATTGGAACCTTACTCATTGATAATGGTCATTCCTTCAAGGTTTTTTCTTTTGTCTAAATCTTAATACATAGGTCATCCTAAACCCTACTTTAAGTCTGATGTTTTGCAGACCTTTCTGTAATTACTCAGTTGTCCATTTTCAGTAGCTATTTAAACCTGGCTTGACAATCTTGGGCTTTTGCATTTGTATATTACTGAAATAATGTGTCTGCTGTAATGAGGCCTCAGAAGCAAGATAGTTGTGCTTCAGAGTTAACACATCCATTTTCTTACTTTTTTTTCTACAGGTGGCATGGCAGGATTGCAGTCAATGATGAGACAATTTCAACAAGGTGCTGCTGGGAATATGAAAGGCATGATGGGATTCAATAATATGTAAAGAAGCCTTAATAAAAATGGACTTGGTTGACTCTTCTTTCATTGAAGTTGCAACGAATTTGTTTTCTTCCTTTTTACAGTGATGGGGGAGTGGTCTTTTGAAATCTTATTCAGGCTTCTCAGTTTCTACATCTAATTTCTGAAAACTATTTTTGCTTAAATTAGTTCCTCTCCACTAATACCTGATGGCACAAGAGTAATTCAATTTAATAAACCAAAATCATAATGTAAAATTTTAATATTTAGAGACACTTTTTAATTGTTTACATCAAATGGCAGTCATTATATTTGTAAACAACCCTGATCTTTGGTTATAGTAACATAAAATGTCACAAATATACTGTAAAATAAAATTTCAGTGGTTATAAACAAGGAAATGGCCTGTTTCTTTAGTTCTTTCATAACTTCCCTTTATCAGTATGCAATGAGATTTCCTTAGTTTGGTTTGTCTCTAATAACTGTAACTCAGGTTTGGCATAGATACTATAACAATTCTGTGTCTGAACTGTGCTGTTGCTGCTCAGGTGTTCTCCTTGGCACATTTTTAGAAGGTAGATGTGCTGTGCTCAGGTTTGTACAAAACTTTTGTTCTCCAGAATTTTATTGTTCTTTCCCTATACATAGAGAATGAAATTACTAAAACCACATAGGTATGTAGATATCAGGCTGTCTCATATATTGAAGATAATACTGGGCTGCCAGTTAAGCAGTTCTGTTATGGAGATAATTTCTAACACATACTAGATGGAATTCTGTGCTGGTATTAAAACAGACACAGATAGCTGTATCTGACAGAGCATAATGACCCAATTCAGCTACAGTCTGATCTTAAATTTCCTTTTAATATGTCAGTTTACTGTGTTGGTCTCAGAGGTGGAATCTACAGGTATGCTTCAGAAACTAGGTAGACTAGATGAACCTTGAAATCCAGTGTACATCTTTGTGAATATGGTAAGATTTTTCACCCTTAAGGCAAGAGGGTGCATTATGAATTTTAATATACTGCAGAACACTTGGGTTGTAAATGGACACCCATTTCTGCATAGATAAGACAAAAATTAAATGCAGTCATTAAAACAAGTGTGTCCCTCTGTCAGCCAGTTCTTGAGAAGGTGGCAGCTAACACAGCAGTGAATAGCTTATATAGGTAATTATGCTATTGTGCTAATATAAAGTATGCTGTAACTTAAGTTTATGGTGTGAAAGTACCTTTTGCATTCTCAGTGGTACATGTATTCAATGTATGGAGGCTGCTGAAAATTCTTCAGGTATGCCATTCACCTACAGCACTGCACTTTATGCCTGTAAAAGGATGAGTTAAGTTGGGTCTTACTGTTTTAAATGTAACAAAAGAATGAGTCCTCGCATATCACCAGTTTGGGAGGGAGCTGCCTTTGGCTATTTAAGTGGTGTGTGTTTACTAAACTTTTTTTAATAGTATTTTCAGTTCTTGAGCAGTACAAACCAATGCAATATACAAAATCATGCAGCAAAGAGGAGCAAATAAATCTTGGTTTGAAATGCAGTCAGTAGGGGAGAGTAGATAGTTAAGTTGAATGCTTTTGATGGAAATCAAACATGAATAGACATATTGAGGATGAACAGTGGAGCACTATGCTTCTGGACAAGCTCAGTCAGACTGTCAAGTTAGCAACAATTAACTCTTTTGAATTCATTGCATACATCTAGCTTTAGTCTTTAGTCCACCATTTCCAAACTGCTACCAGACAGGAAGAGAGCTGTCACTGGCTGTGTGTTGGCAGAAGCAAGGGCAAGTTCAGAAAGCATTTCCTTTGGAGTGAGATGTGTCAATTGTTATTTCTAAGGTATATGCTGGAATAAACAAATAGCAGTATATTGCTCGCAACACTCCAGATAGAAAAGACTTGTCTAAAGAACTCAAGGATTTGGTTTTTTAAAAAAAAATAGTGTTGGAGGCACTTTAAAAGGAGAGTTCAGCTGTATAGGAGCACCTATAAAATCCTGTCGTAGCTTTAAAGAACAACAATTTTAGGGAATGTGGGTAATAGTTTTTTACTGTTTGGATCCTGCAGAGTACAAAGCGTGGAAGGAAATCCTAAAGTTGTTGCAGGAGAACAGAAGCACTGGTGTTCTGTATGGTCTCTCAACTTGATATTCTGAACTGGAGCCTTAATTGCATCAAGCCTAGGAGAGGCTATGCAAAACACTACCAGCAAGTGCCGTGAGTAACAACTCTCCCTTTTCTTGCATTAGACTGCTTCTACTCATCTTACACAGGATCTCACACTGTTTTGTGGAAGAGTTTTCTCTGGCATACAAGACGACTGAAAAGTTAGAGACAAACTTTACTGGAAATACTTAGAAGACTGAGGTCTGTCTTTCTGTGTCGATCTTACTGAAAGCTGTTGCTACTGCTCAAGGCAAGTTCGCTAAATGCAGTTCGCTGAGAACTAGAAGTAGGTACGGAAGGGTTTAGATAATTCGGTAATTGTAGTGCCCGGGGAAGACCATTAGGAGGAGCCGATGGACGAGAGTAATCCGTAAAATAAACTCTATTTCTTTCTGTTTTAGAAGTGCACCCTTATTTCAAAATCAGTGACATCCTCCAGTCACCCTTTTCTTTGATCACAGGATGTTAATAAGCTTTGACATACAGCAAACTACTATAAAAATAGGTGTCTGTTACGTTTACCTTTTTTTTTTGAGGATGGTGGTGGTTCTGTAAAAGTGAGAGACCTTCAAAATAAAAAAATTAAAATGACTCCGCAGTCCCATAAACAGGATGTTTCAGATGCTTCCACCTCTCGCTCTTCTCACTGGCAGTGGGCAGTGGGTAATGGTGCCCGGGTCAGCGCTGGGCCCCCGCCTGCTGCAATGCCGGCCCAGCCCAGGCTCTGGGGACAAGGGCTCCCAGCTCTCCGCTGGAGCAGCTGAGCAAACCACTTACCTGACACACGCTTCTTGCTGCCTGCTGGGAATAAACGTTATTTTCTTGCCCAGACACATCCCAGGGGCACAGGCACCCCTGGTTTGCATTTCTTTCTTGTTCTGTGGTTTATTCTTTAAGATGCGTTGAATTGCCTGAGCAGATGCGAGGCACTGGAAGGCTTAGCAAGCTTGGCCCTTCTCCTGAGAGGACTCCCAACTACTCTCAAGTAACTTCATGCGCTTCTCAAAATATTACTCTATTATTTTGCCTATTTTTACAGTACGCTAGGAAGATGACGTGTGTATTTCCCCGCAAGACGCGGAGTTTTCGCTCTGCCCTCGGTGCCTGTCAGCCCGGCCGCCTCCTGTCTCTTCCCCTCTCCCCGCCGGCTCCCCTTGGGAGCAGAGAAGAGAAATGTCGGGGGCCGGGAGGGGCTCGCTCCCGCTCCCGCTCCCGGGGGACCCACCCCAGCGCCTCTCCCAGGCGGGTG
>NW_020799101.1:27878885-27911994 GCF_003259725.1 Athene cunicularia | reverse complement strand
CCTGCAATGAACACACCCCCCAAAAAAACACCACTAGTCAAAAATAGTAACACAAATGAAATCGGTAAGGCAGGCAGGATAGTATCGGTAGAAATATTTCTCATTAGCTAAGTAACTAACACTGCCAAGTCAGTAGACTTGTGCAGATTGAATTACTCATCCTTCTGGGGGAAAGTGGGCATCACAGACTTTGACTTTTCAGGTCATAAGATCTCGGAAGGGTACCCGAATCTGACAGATTAAAGAATGCCGAAGTGAATAGTCTCCTCACTCTATTACTGTCTGCTTCTCTTCTTGATGAAACTCTGTGTTATTGCCTCACCTAATACTAGTTGTGTGAGCTCTCCTAGCTTACCTGCAGGTGTCCTGGCACACTTCATCCTTAATTGTAATTTATTTATTTTGGCATTTTGGTTGTTGACTGAAATGCCATTGTGCTGGGTATTGTACCAACACTGTCAAAATGTGCCCTGCTTTCTCTGTTTCTGGCCAAAGAGTGAGATAAAGAGAGTAAACAAGGAGCAGCAGTTTCAGGTGCTGACTTCCTGACAGGTGAGGTTGTATGGGTGTCATAAAGCCAAGAAAAATTCCAAAAGGGCATCTAAAAGAAAAAGGAAGTCACTTTACAGTGTTGACTGAATACCTTCAGAGTGTTAGCTAGTGTAGGGAAAGCACAAGGGGGCTGGCCTTCATGTCTAATAGTTGGTGGCATAGAAGCCAAAGTAAATACTTCTATGGCATGAGGTTAAGACAAGCACTGAGTTTTTCAGGACCTATATAATGTGTTGAAAAGGTATGAGCCTGTGGAAAAAATGAGGTAGCAACCTGATCAAAGCTGTGGATTAGAAGAATGATCTTTGTTACAACTTCTCGAATTGGAAAAGAAAAATAAATTTGTAAAGGAAGATCAAAAGTGTAAAGCCTCAAACAGGAGATACTGTAACATTTGAGCCATAAAATTAGTCTAGCTGACAATTCTAGAATAGATCTGCATTGCCACAGTTTTGGAAAGATAAATAAAATTTATTGATGCTGAACTTTCTGTTTGTAGCCGAGAGAGTTGGCTTTTATTGATGTTGTGCATGTAAAAATTGAAAGGGCAAATGCTAGAGTGGTGACTAAAACCTGCATCCAGGTTTGTTGACTAGGTAATAACCAAAGCAACAGCTGACATAATTATTGTTATTTAATAATTTAGTGCTCTGAACCAGATTACTAAGGGAAACTGGATTCATAGTTTCTTGATGAATCCTTACTTCTTGAACCTACTGCATTTATCTGAAACTTTGTACTAGTACCAGCTACATGGAGCTGCTTTCTGTGCATAGTGTAAGTGGAGTGTGGGATGGGTGTGCAGGGAATTAAAGCCTGCTTTTTAAACTTTAAAAATTAACTACAATTTCTTCTAAGTTAAAATATTTGAAACATTGGAGTTAAACGAGCCAAAATCAGATGAAGAGACTGTGCCTTTAGAGGAGCTCTAAGGAAAGGCACATGTTGCTTGCTGTTATTAATCACAGTAATATTTGTGATGCTGTGTTGCAAGAAATAGTGCTCTTCAGCACTGTGACTAAACATGAAAAATGGCATCATTGTATGATGCCAATAAAGGAGCGTGAAATGTTCATAAAAGGCTGATTCTGTGCTCCAAAAAATACAGAACTGAGTCGCAGTAAGTGGCACCCACTTTTATAACAGCAGCAAGGAACGCTCCCTCTGTTTAGGTTTTCACTGTTTTCAGCATTTTTATTTTTGTAGCTTTGCTGTTCTGCTCCTGCTCTGTTCCCAAGGCTGAAACCCAGCAGAGAGAGTGCACTGGGCCCTGGGTAGTCAGTTTTGTTCTTCTACATGAAAATGTAATCCTGTATGAAATTGTAATGCTGTTTCAGCTGAATTACCCCATTGAAAACTTGCCACTTGATTCTGCTCTGCACCTCCAAGAAAACATCTGAAATGTGCCATGGTAGCTAAAGAAAGGCATGGGGAAGCTGAAATGACTTGCAGTTTTGAGAGGCGGTGATATGAGGACTGGGAGACGTGAATGTGTGTGCTCCCTCTCCACACTGTAGAGCTTGGCACGTGAACTTTACCTTCCCTCCCTCTTCTCTGTGGGCACGAGAAAAATCCGTGCCTGGAATGAAGGAAGCCATTCTGCTCCCCATGGGCCCCCTCCCGCTCCTTTCTACCATGCCACTGGCTTTCCCAGCTAACCAAGCCTTTTTGCATTGTAAAGCTAATTTATGTAATCTAGCGTAAGAGACAGGAATAAAGATGCTGTGCTTGCGGTGGTTATGGGATGTCTTACAACTATGTGATGAAATACGTATTTTTATAAACAATTTTGAATTGTCTCTGTGGAAACAATTAAGAAAGCATAGTCAAGAAGTGGAAAATTGGAACGTGCTTGTTTTGTGCAACCTGAATTCTGTGTACACATACACATATCTCATTCCTTGTGTCACAGTTTTAATTTACATGAACTTCTGCATTTTTTAAAACCTTTTTGGTACATTAAAAACATGTGTCTGGCATTTCCTAGCTTCTGTGTCCTTCTCTGTATGACAGAAGTGTTTCCAAAACAGTTTTATGCATTTGATGCAGTAGTATCTAAAAGCTCTACCAAGATGAAGGCATTTGTTTTGACAGATTAAAATAGAAAACCTTACTAAAATTCTCTGGCCACAGGTTACTAACCTCAAGAATTATTGACCGGCCTTTGAACTGGAAGTGTATTTTTTTTAATGCTGTGACCTAAAGACTGCATTGTAGTATTCAGCAGCTGGAAGAACAAAACCAGACATTGTACTTCTCTTTTTATAGGTCCTTCGCCACAAAACTAAGTGTTCTTTTAGCGTGGTCCCTTGTACTAATTGTAATTGCTGATGAAAGCCCACAGAGGCAGATTCCCTGGTGCATCTTTTTAAAGCTTGAGCCTGGCTGCTTAGTTTTCCTTCATTCAGTTCTCTTTTGTGCTAGAGGTGTCTGTCTGAGCTTGCAAAGAGGTGGCTACAGCCTGTGAACTACTTGATTAATTTCACTAGATATTTATTCCAAAACCAACAATACTTTTAAATATTAACACTTATGTGTTCATTAAATTATTTAAAGGAAAACATCTCACTGATAAACAGTGCTCTTTCGGAGTAGATGTATTAATACCACCTGTCCTTGCTGAATTGAAGGACCTTACCTTTTTGTTATTTTTAGTGATGTTTCTATGTATCTGCAAACAATACTGTTTCAGTCTTATTTTTATCTACAACCAAGCTCTTGAAAATGTTTGTAGCGTGTGCTAATCAATCTAAAATATTTTAAATATCTCATGAAGTATTTAGGGAGGAACTTTTCCAGAAGCATGTACTTGAGATAATTATTTTTTTTTCTTCTTCATAGCAACTTGCGAATGGAGATAGAGGCTTTGAGAATGTCGAGCTGGGTGTCATAGGAAAGAAGAAGAAAATTCCAAGGAGGGTTATTCATTTTGCAAGTGGAGAAACTATGGAAGAATATAGCACAGATGAAGAGGAAGATGAGCAAGAGAAAAAAGACCTGTTGCCTCCTGTAGATCCTGTAGGTATTTTACTTGATAAATTGCTATTTCTCGTTCATTGGGTAACTACCCACATTTTACACTTTAATTTTTGTGTCACAAATCTGATTTAGTATTTAGTATTAAAGATTCCATTAATTTGATTGGCTCTAGGAACTGAGAAATCTGTGAGAAGTATTCCTGAGAAGTTTTGTCCTGGAGTCATCATCCAGTAAAGTATCCAGGTTAATTAGAAATAGGTTTACTTTTTTCATGGTTCTAGTCTGTCCTCTCCAGCGTTTCTCCCTCAAATAATATTTGCTTAGTGTCTCCTTCATACTTGTTCAAAGAAATGTTCAGGGAAGGCATCTGTTTCCTTATGTTTGGTGACAGTGGGGAGTTGGACCTGTAATTTAGTGTTACCATACCAGCAATTTTATACAATTATAAAAGTATAGGAGGATTATTTAAATATAAAAGTATAGGAGGGAAAGAAACAGATGACTTGCAGAAATAAAGGAAAACTTGTGTAATTCATGATACATGAAAAAAACAGGTTTTAAAGGACCTGCCTAGTCTATGTATGTAAAGTTAATCTGTGTGGTAAGCCGTTACAATGTTGCTTGACCAGGGATCAGGTTAGAAAAGCTAAATCTGGCCAGGGATGTCAAGGGCAAACAAGAAAAGCTTCCATAGGTATGTTGGTGATAAAATGAAGACTCGGGAAAATGTGAGCTCTCTCCAGAAGGAAATGGGAGACCTGATTATCTGTGATATGGAGAAGGCTGAGTTACTCAATGTTTTTTTTTGCCTCAGTCTTCACCAGCAAGTTCTCCAGCCACAATGCCCAAGATACAGAAGGCAAGGGGGGGGGTGCAGGGGGACTGGGAGAATGAAGAACCACCCACTGTAGGAGAAGATCATGTTTGAGACCATCCAAGGAACCTGAAGGTACACAAATCCATGGGACCTGATGAGATGCTTCCATGGGACCTGAGGGAACTGGCAGATGAAGTGGCTAAGCCACTATCCATCATATTTGAGAAGTTGTAGCAGTCTGATGAAGTTCCCACTGACTGGAAAAGGGGAAACATAACCCTCACTTTTAAAAAGGGAAAAAAGGAAGACCTGGGAAACTACAGGCCAGTTGGTCTCAACTCTGTGCCTGGCAAGATCATGGAGTAGATCCTCTTGGAAACTGTGCTAAGGCACATGGGAAATAAGGAGGTGATTGATGACAGCCAGCATGGCTTCACTAAGGGAAAAGTGTGCCTGAAAATTTGGTGTCCCTCTGCAGTGTGGTTACAGCATTGGTGGATAAAGGAAAAGCAACTGACGTCATCTACCTGGACTTGTGCAAATCTTTTGACACTGTCCTGGCACGACATCTTTGTCTCTAAATTGGAGACACGTGGATTTGGTGGATGGACCACTTGGCGGATAAGGAATTGGCTGGATGGTCATATTCAGAGTTGCAGTCAATGGCTCAATGTCCAAATGGAGAGCAGTGACAAGTGGCGTTCCTCAGGGGTTGGTGTTGGGACCAACACTTGTTTAACATCTCTGTTGGAGACACAGACAGTGGGACTGAGTGCACCCTCTGCGAGTTTGAGGATGACACCAAGCTGTGTGGTGCGGTCAAGACACTGGAGGGAAGGGATGTGCCATCCAGAGGGACCTGGACAGACTGGAGAAGTGGGACCATGCAAACCTCTTGAAGTTCAACAAGGCCAAGTGCAAGGTCCTGCACATGATGGGTCGGGGCAATCCCAAGCACAAATATTGGCTGGGTGATGAGTGGACTGAGAACAGCCCAGCAGAGAAGGACTTGGAGGTATTTAGTGGATGGAAAACTGACCATGAGCCAGCAATGTGCACTCACAGCCTGGAAAGCCAACCGTGTCCTGGGCTGCATCAAGAGAAGTGTGGGCAGCAGGGCGAGGGAAGGGATTCTCCCCCTCTGCTCCACTCTCAGGAGACTCCACCTGGACTACTGTGTCCATCTCTGGGGTCCCCAACATAAGAAGGACATGGACCTGTTCAAGCAGGTCCAGAGGAGGCCGCGAAGATGATCAGGGGGCTGGAGCACCTCCCCTGTGGGGACAGGCTGGGAGAGTTGGGGTTGTTCAGCCTGGAGAAGAGAAGGCTCCAGGGAAACCTTATAGCAGCCTTCCAGTACCTAAAGGGGGCTACAGGAAAGATGGGGAGGGACTCTTTATGGGGGAGTGTAGGGATAGGACGAGGGGTGATGGTTTTAAACTGAAAGAGGGTAGATTTAGATTAGATAGAAGAAAGAAATTCTTTACTCTGACAGGTTGCCCAGAGAAGCTGTGGCTGCCCCCTCCCTGGCAGTGCTCAAGGCCAGGTTGGACGGGGCTTTGAGCAACCTGGTCTGGTGGAAGGTGTCCCTGCCCATGGCAGGGGGGTTGGAACTAGATGATCTTTAAGGTCCCTTCCAACCCAAACCATTCTATCATTCTATGACATGTGAATGGAGTCTCCATTTATTGGTCCAAATTCAGGTGGAATTTTGACAATGAAAGCTGTCTCCCATAGTGTGTACTGCAGCTGCTAAAATACATTTTCCTTTTCGTCAATGATTCTGGAACTATACATAAAGGTAAAATGAAATGCATAATCTTTTTTATACTGTTGGCATGTCTGACAATCTGTTTTGTACTGGTAGTGTATTTGCAAAGCTCGTAACTGTGCGAGCCAGCAGCGATGGTAGCAGCTCCCTGCCCTGTGGCAGTCTGTCTCAAACAAGATCTGCATTGCACTTCTTCATCTCTCCACATCCCTAGTCTCATGTTTCTTTTACGGCACCCTGATAAACTGGTGTCCCAACCACCACCTTTCTCTACCCTCCTGCAATGATTCTTACTCCAGTAAAGTGGGTCTGCAGTCCTATTCCCTGCCTGCTGGCAGGGCTCCCTTCCTGGCCCTGGTTGGGCTTGGTTGCCTGTACTGAGCTAGAGGTGGAGACTCTAAAATTGTCTGGGTCCTTCCTGGGGTGCTGGGGTGTGGTCAGGCAGCCGGTAATTGTTGCTTTGTGCAGCATCTAGTCCTGCCTGGGTGCATGCTGGAGGCAGATGCTGGTGTAGAGCTGCTTGCTCCCATGCTTCAGATAAGACTTCACATGACAGACACTGGTGCCCTGTTTTCTGCTTTACATTGCTGTTGAAATTACTTCTGCACCATTGTTTGGGAATCCATAATTAAGAAATGTCATGGTTCAAGCTCTCTTTTACTGTACATTAGTAGGCCCTGTATTTATTTATATGCATATCCATCCTGGGATAGCTTGGCTTTGTCGGAGGGACTGCATTGAAAAGTTTGATTTTCTGCTCATTCTCTTCTGAAGAAGTGATGGAAGGGGTTTGCTTTGGGAAGGACTGGCAATCAGTTCTTTTTTCCCCCTCCATAAGATTAATTTATCTTGAGGAAAAAAAGAGTTGCTTGAGGACTGAACTGCAGTGAGACTATGGGAATTCATCTGGGACTGGGGATCCTAGCAATTTGCAGGTTGCATTTCATCTTGGATGGATTGATGGTATTGCTATCTTTTTTCTTGCTATACATGTATACAGCCAAAAGTAACATTAGCCTGAGAGCAGGTATATAGCATCAGTGTAAAATACAACTGAAGTTTATAGATTGAAAATAAATGTATTATACTCCCAAACAATGAGTAGATGTTAAGCTGCCTTGCTGGGTATTGTTTGGGGTCTTTTCCTCCCTAAGGTTTTACTTGAAGAAACGGAAGAACTGTGAAACATACTGAATATTATGATAATGTTTAGGTATCTTCAGAGTCAGATCTGTTCCCCACTGTCAACTATACATGGATGTGTAAGAGGCTTTTTTTCCCAACTATAATTAGCAGGGGACCAGATCTGTATAATTTTTGTGCCATTTCCTCTCAGTAGAAGAGTTCCACTGCAATGCAGTGGTGGAAGGCTCATGAGCCTTGATGTACATGTTGTGGGGCCAGAGACGTGCACAGTGCTGTACAAATGGACACTTAAGTAAAGAGCCCTCAAACATGCACAACAACCAGGAGCGCTGCATGATTGTTCTCCTGCTTTTCTAATATGGATTTTTTTTCTGAATACCAAAAATTATGTTGTATGGCACAGTTAAGATTTCTTTATTCTCCTTTTATAGTTTATGAAATCCTTAATTTTTATTACACTTTTTAATAAAAGGACCCCCCACACCAGAATAGTTTATTGTGGAGCACAGTATGCCTTATTATGTATTGCCTTTTACCTTGACAGAATAAACCTGATTAGACCAAGGGTTGCCATTAAATGAAGTTTACCTGATCTGCTGCATGCTTCGTGTATCCCAGCTGAGCGAGTCAATTGAAGAAATGTTAGTCCAAGCTGAGCTTTGATGTTATAGCCAACAGCTGTCTTAAAAATGTTTTTATTGTAGGATTTCTATAAAAGCAATTAAATAGTCAGTTTGCTGAGACCAGCATGTCTAAAACTTGTTATCTCAGTTGGGATACAAAAAAGTGTGCTGCATGTAATAGCTGTTTCTGGTGCAAATTATTTTTAGAAAAAGCACATTTAATATTTTGAATAGAAACTTTGCATCATGAAATTTCAAAGCTCAGCTGGTATTGGCATTCTGGCAACTTCTGAATGTGCTTAAAAGGGAAACAAATATTTTGCAGTGTTGTAAAGAAACATCTTCAGTAAGTACCTTGGTTTAATTGTATTTTAGAGCTAAGCAGACTATGACAATGTCTTGCTAAGCAAAGTAACATGTATATATCCTGGTAATAAAAAAAAAAAGCACTCAGTGTTATGAATTACTGCCACTCAAAACGAAATAAATTCTCAAAAAGAACTGGGTCTTAAATTTTGCTTTGAAATAATGACTCTGATTCTTCTGTAGGTTAGCACTCTGTTCATTAACATTCTTGGACTGGAGTGTCCATTCTGTTGTGTTTTGGTTTGGGTTTTTTTACAAATGAGTAGAATCCAGTACACAGGGTGTGCTTAAAAATTTTCCCTGGATTTTTTAAGTAATAGCATTCAGTATTATCTGAGTGTTCTCAAATTAAAATTTAAATGCTTTAATAACATAAACATTTTAATTTTAACTGAGTCTTCTATTCTTTCCTAAAATTTAGATGCTTATGCTTTATATATAGATCTCCTTTAGCTTCTGTCCACCAAACCTTTATTTTGTAGTAATTAAATTTCTCTAACCTGTTCTAGAAGATCATCTTTCTGTTTATCCTGGGAGGGTCACTTGCTATAAACTTTGTTGCATTTACCTATTACATGAATAGGCAGAAGGTAGAGTGTTAAGTCTCTGCAGAGCAACAATAAGCAATGTAACTGTTGGTGATAACCTTAGAATTCATCCTGAGAACATCTCTACACAAAGCTCCAGAAGAGATTTAATTTTATTAATCTTCAGTGCTCAGAACGATTGAAACACATTCTTGCAGGAAGATTATCTTGATATCCTATAGTTAAAAGGAGCTTAACTTCAAATAGCAAAATGTTCTTTCTTGAGGATCATTGAACTCTAATTTTCTGTTAAGAATTTGGGGATGGGGGAGAAGTGATAGCTAGTCATAATATGGTAGAAGCTTTTTGATGGAGGATGAGGTGTCTGTGTTTCTGATCTTGTTTTTACTGGCTTGTCTTAGATGCCACAGTATTACATGGTGCATACTCTGAAGGACCTGTTATAGCAATGACTAGTCAATAATTAAAATAATTTAAAATGCATCTTGGCACAGTAAACAATGGAAAAGTATTTGGTGGTGTATTTTAACTCTTAAATACAGGATTTGTTTTTTCTTAAATCAGGAAATTATTCTATTCCTCATTTTGCCATTTTCTCAGGTGAAAAGAAATCATACGTACTTTGAAAAGTCCAGTTATTATTAGAGACTGAAATCTGGCAAAAATAAATACAGATGTGGATTGTTTAGGAACACGGTGCACTCAGAAGTTCAAGGGAGCATGTGTGTGCTCCCTTTGGCAGCTCTATACTAGGAAACAAAATCATGTTCTGTTGTTGAATCAGAGCCCTCTTGGTTTTATCAGTGATTGAATCCATTATGTTAATTTCTACTTAAAATACAGTGTTTGGATTAAAACTGTACATTAAAACTTTTTGTAATTTAGAAAACAGTTGTCATAACCATTGTGTTTTCCATTTTAAATAACAAAGTAAAGTCAGGATAGCTGAATAGTATAATTAAGCATTGTAGAAATGTATACTAAAGAGACTGATGGCAGGAGAAATACTGTCCCCATATAATAAACCAGTGTCCTGTGTTTTATACTGCTGCCCCTTGTTTTCGGTCAAGAAATACAGTATTATTGTGTCCTTGTGTTGATTACAGACAACATTAAGGCTTCTCTGGCCAAATGAGGTTGACATATGTGATTCTTACTGAATATTAGTAGGACCTGACTTGGGTCCTGTTTTCCAGTATTGCTCAGTGTATTAAAGCTGCTTCATGGAGTAGGATTAGTTTGTACCAAGCTGTTGCCTAACAGCCCTGTACATAGCACCCGAACAGTTCTGGTTTTCTCCGGTACCTCCTCTCACCTCACGTTCACCATTCCTGCTTTGATCTCCAGGGTGCTCTGGGAAACTGCTCAAACTTACCCTGAGGAAGTAAAGGGGATGAAAAAAAGGAGGTTTATTCCTTGGATGTGTACCCGTGTTCCTAGTTGTTCTTGGTGGTTTGCTCTCCAATCCATCTCCTTTCTCCTGTTGAATTTGTGCGAAATAGCTTCTCTCATGGTTTTATATTACCTTTTGAGAGACACTTGAAAGAATGCATGCACCTTTTCTAAATTGAGGGAACTGGCAAAGCCTTGCTTGGTGGGGGTGAAGAAGTGTCCAGTTGGGCTTTGTCAGAAAGCAGATGTTTCCATGAAGGTGAACTTAGAAGTGTTCCTAACCTACCAAACTGGCTTTTAATTGGGGGGGGGAACAGTAGAACTAGTCAGAACCTCTGTGTCTGCTGAGCCTCGGATGTTGCCTGTGTTTGTGTTACCACAAACACATTAGAATATTCTGTCTCTGAGTTACTTCTGTCACATTGAAGTTCAGCTTGTCTTTTCACTCTTAAATATTAAGGGGACTCTTGAGCTTCTTGTCTACAGCCACACAGCAGGCCATTGTTTGTCCTGCTCACTGTGTGAATGCTTTTTAAGCTTGTCACCTCATCATGCAGGATTGTACAGAGCCTCATCAACACCATTATTTGCACCTGTGGCAACAAGCTTTTCCAGCACTTTTCTTGACTTCTTCAACGGAAAAAACTCTGAAATGATTGTTGTTAGCCTGTCTGCCAACTGAGCACATAATCAACAAGCTGGAGGTGCTTTTGTGCAAGCAGGATAGCAGCTGGTTTTGCTTACACTTTTACCTTGGCATGACATTTTCCATACCCACTGCCAAAAATATATAGCATCTGGCTTTTTTCAGCCTGCCCAACTTGAGTTTCTGGCTTCACAGACAATTTCTTACTCCACTGATGTGTAGAGGCTATGCTTGGAAAGCACTGAAGTCTAGTAGCTTGTGTACGTGCATACCGAGGCTATACCAACTAGTCTCTGTAACTGTATTATTTACAGTAATACTGGTTGTCCTGTACAGATATCTATTACATAAAATCACAGAAAATGGTTACTATTAAGCAGGTTTTAGCAATATGTTATAAATAGATATGTAACTGAATGAAGCTAATGGGTTTCATTTAATAAAAGCTGATACTTTTAATTGCTACTTTCTACAAGGAAAGTACCTGCACAGAGATCTTTACTTCGGGGAAATACATAACAAGGAGCTTGTCTGAATACAGACTGTTAACAGTAAACACATTTTGATTCACTATGAAGTTGCCTTTTCACCAAAGGGAAAGCCTACAGCTTTTTCCCCATTAGACTGGAATCTGCTTTCCCCTTTCTTTTTATTACATGGCTTGTTGTTTTCTTCATTTTTTTGAAAAAGAGATACAGCCTCTTTCCTTAGCGGAGAGGATAGCCAATGTACACCCATTAATTTCTAAATTTCTTAAAGTTCCTGTGTGTAAGTATCTCAGTTTGTCTGAAGGCTGCAGTACTTCCTCTGTGGCGGTGCATACATCATAGTCATGCAAAAGACAACTCCTCCTCCTCCTGTTCCTGGCTTGTCCATCCTAAAGTCTGTATCCCTCCACTGCAGCACTCCAGTCACACGAGCCACCCATCGCATCTCTGAAATCCCAGCAAGATCCCAGCCCTGCACCTGCACACAGATGTCTAATTCCACGTGTTGACTTCCCATGCTGCATGCCTTAGTGTGCAGGCACTTGGAGAGACTTCCTTGCTTACGTGCAAATGCTTGAGGCAACCCCACTTAAGCCCTGTTTTGTTCATTTTGTGTTCTGGGCCCTTTACATTGCCCACTCAGAGCTGCGGTAACTCCTTTCCTCCTTCATAGTTCCTGGTTTTTTCTTCAGGTGCAATTCCAAATGATAATTTGTATCTGGCTGCAAATACTTGGAAGCAGCCTCTTGCTCAGGGACCACTCTGAAGGTCTGGTTTGGTTTTAAACAGTCTTTTGTAGTTCTCAGATTATTGTAATGAGGCACTACTTGGTTAACCCACTTCTCCTCTTGGCCTGATGGAATTCAAAACATTATGGAAAGGTCTTTCTAGTTATAGGAGTTACCTTGGCATTGAGTTGGATGCTTGTCATTTCCCAAGTCTGAGGAGTGGGAAACAAAAACCAGTGAAACAAATTTTCCCAGATATAAACCGTCATTATATATCTTTTGGTGATACCTTGCTTCATGTACATCTGGTCTAGACTTATTTTAAAGCAAAAATATTGTGATAGCTGGAAAACAGCACATCTTTCTTCTCAGTCTGTTTGACATGTATTATTATGTGCCATGAATATACAGCTATACATATTAATACTACTCTTGTTCTTACAGACAACGCTCACATGGGGACCCTACTTGTGGTTTCACATGCTGCGAGTTGCCACATCAACCTTATCAGGTATTGCTCTACTTGGGAAAACCAGTAGCAGAGTATTGAAAGTCACTTTGACAGACTGTAAATCATCTTTGTGAGTGATTGGCCATTTTTTCAAAACTATGAATGAACCTATATTTTAATCTGTGGAGACATACTCTCTTGCCTTAGACTTTTTTTTTTTTTTTAACTTTCAATCAACAACTCTTGAATGGAAGAATGAACAGAAAGTACCCTTTTGCTGGAAACTTTTTTTCCCCCCTTTTCTCCATATGGAGATAGGATGGTGTTGGCAAGGGAGTATATCAGCTTTCTATTATGTTTTGTATGGAACCATTTTGTGTGATGTTATCTGAAAAGAATGCTGTTTGGAGTAACTAAACTGACAGTTTTTATGAAGAAGACAACTAGAAATTATCCCAAGAATACATCTAGTCTTGTGCTTCACAACAGACTTCTGAGGTTACAAAAAAAACTAAAATAAGACTATTGTCTAGAGTCTTAAAGAAGTTTATTTGACCCATGGACCTCATAAAATTTTGCAAAGTTTTAAAAATGCTTGTCCTAGTCTGTGTTCTTCCCGAGGTGTAGAGTATCTTTACGGGGTTTTTTGGCAAATATTGTGGACTTTCTGCCATTTTACACCTAATTTTGAATATTTGTTAAAACTACTGGGAGTCTGTTCTATTAATCAACCTATCCTTACTTGTAGAAACCCTTTTTCTTTAATGTACGATGCAGTTCTATTCCTTGTCATATCTGTTCTTTGTATACAAAGGTAGATACTGCTTTCCTTTTTACAGAAGTCTTTTATGAACTTGAAGATGAGTACTTCCTTCTTCCCACTCCAGCTTTGCCTCTTACATTTGTAATTTGAATTGGTCTTTTGCACAGACCTCTGGATGCCAAGATGTCTGTAAAATTAGTTATTGTGTATATTCATTGAAACAGTCAATTGATAACTTCTAACTCATTTTCCCTGAAGATGACTAACTCATTTGAATACTCGGGGCAGATCTGCAATTTGAAGTGCAATATATTTGACTTCTTGCTTGCCTTTACTCAGGAACCAGTGCTGTAGCCATTATAGTAAAGAGACTGACTGACACAGGCCCTCCCCATTCCATACCTGTGGCTGTGCACTACTTGTTTAGCTGCATATAGCCTCCAGCTTGAAAATTGAGACAGCTGAAACATAAATATTTTATTACTCCATTAGTATGCAACACAGACCATTGTTAAAACTGCTACTGACTTCAAGTATGCGTATATCAATAAATAACTTTCTAGTTTGCTGGTACCATTAGACTAAAGTGCCAATACAGTTGGTCACCATATATTTTTGTCTCACCTTAATTTTCAGTTAAAGTTTAGTTAAAGGCTTATCGTTTAACTCATCTCCTAGCAAAACAAACTTAGATCCAAAGCTGAAACTAGTAGAATTCTAACAAACACTACCACCATCTAGTTTTTAATTGATTTCCATGTTCTCCTTTTCATTCTTTATCTTAAAGAACAATTGTTAGTATATCAAACTAATAGTCACATTTGAGTAGATCAGCCTAGCAGATTTTGTCTTTTGAGTGAAGTAGGACTGTGGAAAACCATTCAGGAAAGATAATGATACCTTTTAAAATAAAACTATGCTTAAGAATTTTCTTCTAGATACTAATTGTATGTAAACCTCTCTTTATTTTTTTTAGTGTGTGATTTCCTTGGGGAAAAGATTGCATCTGTTCTAGGGATAAGCACACCAAAATACCAATATGCCATTGATGAGTATTACAGAATGAAGAGAGAGGTATGTGTGTGAGATAGATTTCTCCCAACTTGCCTTCCCTGGTATTTTTAAAAATGAAATTTATATTCCAGCATTAGAATGAAGTTTTAGAACCTCTATTTCATCTTGCCTTCAGTTTTCATTTGACGTGTGATTAATGCTTACTTAGCCATCAGCCTTTTCTCACCAGATTGTTAGTCTTGGAACTGGCTGGGTCCTGACCACTGCTCTGTTTCTCTTGTACAATGCATTTTAAAGTCAACAGTGTGAGAAAGCTGAATGGAGCACTTACTGGACACTGTAAAGAGGTGACTGCTAGGAATACACTTTCCAACTCTAAAATTCGTTCAAGTGAAGTGTCAAGGGTAAATTGAACGTGATGCTACCATTTGTTCTAAACTGTAATTGGAAATGACTGATAGGTAGCCAGTACTTTATGCAAAAAAAAACCATAATAATCTTCATTTGAAAGAGATGGGAAATGTATTTAAAGATTTACTACTAATTTATTTTTATAGCTCTTTATTATTAAGAGCTGAAAAAGTGTTAGAGAAGGTAGACCTATCACTATTGCTATTGACTAAAAGCTGCTTATCTAGACATATGACACGTTTTTCTGTGTTTATTTAACACAGTTTAATCCTTCACTTTTGGTGATTTTTTTTTTTCCATAATGGGAATTCTGGAATATATCTCATCTTATGATCAACTAGTGACCATTTTCTAATGGAACAAATGTCTTTGCCTTGTAATAGGAGCTTTCTTTTGGAAAACATAAAAGTGAATGTCAGTAAGTGGTAAATAGTCAATAGAGGCTTATGAATCTGGTTATCTATTTTTAGGAGGAAGAGGAGGAACAGGAAAACAAGATGTCAGAAGAAGCAGAAAGACAGCATCAGGAACAGCAGAACAAGCCACAAGCTGAAGCTCCTGTCCAGACAGACCAGCCTGAAGCAACAGCATGCACTTCATTCGTGAATGTAAACTTTGAAAACGAGGGAGATGATTGCCAGTCTGTTGGGGAAAATAAACAAGATGTAGTTCCTGTCCCTTCTTAAGTGTAAAGCTCTGTATAATGTAGGAAATAGGAAGTGTCAGGTGTCACAAACTGGCTATAAGAAGCAGGAAAAATAGGATTATACTTGTTCAGTGAAATACAACTTAGAGTATTCTTATTGATCAGGAGAGAGCTAGGCAATATCTGTTCAGTCTGTCTGCCTAATAAAGGCTGAGGCATTCTGCCAAATTGGCACTTCAGTTAAAATGAAAATTGCACTACAAACATTCGATTTAAAAATGAATGTGTGAGCTAATTTCTGTGTAAAGCAAGTAAAAATGTCTTTTTTTTGAATTGCTGTGTCTCTAACACCTGTGGATTGCAGATGCAGTGCTGTTTCCTACTTCTAAACACCTACTTCTGATTTGCACATTGTTTGCAACTCAGCTCTCTATGAATAGATTAATAGGAATCAATATCCTGTAACTCAAAAGTCATTATGATAGCATCTGATTTCCCCTATTTATTGTCACTGTTGTATGCATGTATTTTTTTCTGTTGTTGTTTAACACAAGAGATAATGTTAGATTTAATGTTAATTAGATTTAAGGGTCCACTGACTTTTTTATTAAAAAAACCCCCAGACTTTAAAGGAGGCTGTAAACACCCTTAAGAACTTATTAACAACTACCAGCACTCTTGGAGGCTAATAGTGCTCAGCTGCTCCATTCAGTGCTGTAGCAAAGTACCGAACTAGCATCAGTGTAAGATGTTCTCACTACAAGTCCAAGAATTAAGAGACCCACCTGCGTGAATACATGCTCTGAATGGTCCTGGGAAATAAACTAAAGTCTTGCTAAATTATACTGAATGCACTGGCTGCTGTGTATGGTACTGATCTAGAACTATGGAAAATTTTTTGGACATAGATTATTTGAGTCAGCATACTTGATTAACCTAAACAGGCTATCTGTTTGATGTTAAATTACCAGTAAGGAATGTGCCATTGCAGATGGTTTTCCCCCCTCTAGCCCAGAATACCTAAGTAACTAGAAATCAACCAAATCAAACTTATGATTCTTCCTTTTTCTTAAACAAAACACTTTATTGCAATATTACAACAACAGTACTTGTTATTTGTGTCCAAGTGAAATGCAGATCGCTCCAGAGCTTTTAAGTAGCCACAAATACCAATTAAGGCTATTTTACTGCAATGGCTGTCATTTTTGGAGCTTATAAAAGGTAAATGGTTTATTTGGTAACAATCAGATGTCAGTGCCCCAGTCACTTTCTATAGAGAATTGTTGTAGATGAAGGAGCAGAGAACCTGCACTAATTACCATGTGAAACATTACTTCTGTCCTTGAGATTTCTAAAAAAGAAAGAAAAAAAAAGAGAATTAAAAAGTCTTCAGTGAAATTTTGTGTTGGGTATCATCATGTGTCCCTGGCCTCGGTCCCACTACCAACTAAGGAGCCAGATGCAACATCAGAGGCCAGGTAACGTGGCTATTAGTTTCCAGAGTTCAGTTTGTATTTCAGACAGCCCTCTGCCTGAACTGGTGTCCTGTAGAGCACAAATTCCAGCACTACAGAAAGTCTTCTGAGGAGGATTCAATCATCACCTCTATTCCATCTCTTGATACTCTCTTCTTTGCCTCTTTTTGAAGTTTAAGACAGAGGGTGCTGACAGCTGTGTAAAATCACCCTGAACATCTGTGAAGGAGAACTTGGTTCAAATACACAGAAAAAACAGCTTGTTGGGAGTTCTTGTACTGTCAAAGATAGAAAGCCTCACATAGCTCAAGAGTAAAACCTTTACAGCTGAAAGATGCTTTGCTTTTCTGCCAAGAAATTAATGTCAGTTGCGCTGGTTTTTCCCCCTTCTTCCTACACTCTGTTGCATCAGAAATGCTCTCACTGCCTTGAGTTTAAACTTCTTTGTATAAAATACTGTATTACTCACTGTGCCTTAACTTAATCCTTCCTTCAGTTTTTTGCAAACTGTATGAAAGTGGTTACTTTCATAATGGTTTAATTTTTCTGTAAATGCATTAATTTGTTATATTTAATATAATTTTTGAACTGGAAGCTGGCTATGGCTTTTCCTTTGAAACTCTGGTCTTTGAAACTTTACACCTGCACACAGGAGCAGGTGCGTGGTCACTGTTTTCATCTTTTGTGTCACACATCCTGGTGGAATATTCAAGCACTGAAATTTGAAGTATCATACTACCCCAACCCCCTTCCTTACAGTCTCATGTAGTGCTTCTTAACATACTCAATGCATTCAGCACTACCTCAAACTAATAAATAATGCAGGATTGCAACACCTCTGGCCTGGAGCTCATGAAGTTTTGTCTGAAAGTTGAAACATTTCTACAGCTTTGTTAAAGGGTTTCACTGCTTTTAACTACTGTTGTAGCTCAGCTGTACACTTAAATAAAATAGTAGCACAGGAGATTAAATTGATGAAAGCCTTTATACAGGTGTTTGGATTAGTTTTAAGTAGATATAAATCTAGTAGTTTTATTTCTGTTAAGGAACCTCTTAAGAATGAGGTAACTATTCAGTCAGTTCAATAGTTAGTTACCTCTCCTTTCTGTTAGGCACTTAAAGCAGACACACATAGAAGAAAAAGGCTTAAACTCTTTACCTCTTACTGAAGATTTTTGCCTTTACAACAAAATGCTCAACAGTGCTATCATTAGAGGAAGCCATACAGAATGCAGTAGGAGGCTTGGAATGGCCAAGTGGATACAGGCCTGTGCTGAAGAGATCAAGAACCACATCCTTACTGTCAGGGTAAATTCACATTTACAATAGGGTATTCAAATAACAACACAGGACTTGGTACACAGGGGAAAAGTCCGAAAATATTTATTTTTTTAAAAAGCTATTTTTTACCTCTTAAACACTTGCTTCTTTCATTTCAGAAATTAGTTCTGTGATTCCTGTATGTACCACATTTTATATTGGGGGGGGGGGGCACAGGGAGAAGGGGAGGGAATTAAAATGGAAGAGGCATTGACTCAGATAATTCATGTTTCCAGCTCCCAAGGGTTGGTGCATCAGACTGAGATATCTCTATGGATACACTCTGCTCCTGGTCAGTCACGTATCATCAACATCAGCAGTGTTGTCATTATCACTTGCCACAAGGACCTCTCTGTTCTCGTACGTCCAGAACCCATTCAGATCAATTAGAATGCTGGTAACAGTGTCTCCTTGACTGCTATTGATTAAGTCTTGAAGGGAGATTTTGTAAGGATCCTTAGGCTTCACCATATCAAAGATTTCATCCTATGAAAGAAAAATCAAAATCAGGGAAAAAAAACCCCTACACATTAATAAGCAGAATAATGGCTACTTTATACCATACACAGAATGATCTTTGGGTAACTAGTGCCACCTGCACTGATTTACAAAAAAAGAAAAAGCTGTTAAGTCCCAAACCATTTAGGATACAAAGCACAATAACTGGCTACAGATAGGAGCAGTGTGCTCCCACATCTCAAATAAGAATTTGTTTTTCTTGAAAGGCTTTGGCCTCAAAGTGGAAACATGAAACTCAGTTTGCTTGTATGAGCTAAGTTTTATAGAAGCGCTTGTATTTTATAAGTACTAGAACTATTAAATGTATAGTAGGCAATAATAAAGAGCTTTATAGACAGGTTTTTTTTTAGTCACTACTCTGACCCCTTCCCCCCTCTAAGGGATGATCCTGAATCATAAAATAGACACACCAACTATCTTCAAGCATAAGGCACAGCAACATGTATTTTAACAGGTACTCTGTCTATTAGTAAAGAAACTATCAGAACAGTTGCATCCCAGATTTCTTACCGAGCACTTGCTGAATAGAAAAACGTTTTCAAACCTACAAGTAGTACAAGTCAGATCATCTCTACTACTCTGCAAGTAAATATACAACAACCTAGAAACTACATTATAACATAAGTAAATTACAATATGCTTTTTCAAGTATTTCATGTAGTACTCTATTCAGTAAAACTAACCTTGACATCCTGAAAAGAAACTGGTTCTTGTCCATGGATTTTCATTTGTTCCTGAATAGCCTAGAAAAAAAGAGAAAAGTTAAGAATAGGTAGTGCAATATTATACTGACATTGAAACATTAATGCTTCTGCATCTTAAGCTGTATTGCTCTGTAACAAAGCATTCACAGTACAGCCTGCCTTCAATTCTCTTCCACAGGTGAGGCAGGGGTGAGTTAAGGCATAACCAATGATACACATCTCCAGGTTCACAGTTCTTAGCCAGTACAGTAAGAATCCAACTTTCATTACGACCAGTGTTTGAGTGCTCTGAAAATGGGCTATGCAGACACTTGACAATTATCACTCAACACTCAAAGCTTAAGACGGCCATACACTCAAACCAGAAGGTTCAGTTCTCTGACTAAGTATGAAACGCAGGCTAGGGAAAGAGAGAAGGGGAAAGACCAACCACCAGATAGACAAAGCATTGTGGCTACTCACACTTTCAATTACTTTGAAGATGGCACCTGTATTCTGGTTGATCAAGATAATATATTTGTCTATTTGAGCAACTATCCATGTATGGAACCCACTTCATGCTCTAAGTGGCCATTTCTCATTTTGAATGAAATAGCATTCCCTACTATTAGTTCTTTTAATATGGAACTATTTAAACAGCTGTATCACAAAACCTCTACCTGTGAATAACAACTCTGAACAAACCTGCTTGTTTCACTAGCACAAGCTGCACAGCCTTGCCAGCACAGATCTATCAGCACAGCCTTTGTAGGTGCAGACATACCCACACTTACGCTAGCAGAAAAACAATTCTTCACAGCCAAAAGGATGTGATGTCAAGGAAAACTTAGAACATTCAATTTCCAAAATTTTAAAGGAGGGACACATTTTGGAATATGATCAAGCATCTGCTGTAGTCGAGGAATCTTTTAGATAACTAAGCTTTTGGTAATTAAGTTTTCAAAAATTGATGCAGAGTATGTATGTAACTAGAGACATGCCAAAAATAGCTATGTCACAGTAGCCTGCGCAGAATTACCTCGTTAAATTGCTTTCATATTAGAATCACTTATGTATTATGACAACATAAAATTCATGGTTTTATAAAACACCCTTCATTAAAATCAGGAGTCAGAGACAGCTGATACAGCCCCTGGCCTCCCTGAATCCTACTACCATGTGAACAGAAGCAGCAAGTGGTGGGAATGGTGAGCTGTAAAAGCAGGGAGAGAAGATGTGTCACTGCTTAGTTTCTCTAGGGTCCTTACTATTGCCACGTCCTGGCCTGACAGTTGCCCATGAAGCATACGACACAGCTACAACTACTAAACAAAGTTCATGATGAAGTTCAAAAGGCACATGCAAGAATCCTGCCTGCACCTGCAGCAGAATAACACCATGCAGCAGTTTGCTCTAGGGTCCAGCTGGCTAGAAACAGCTTGGTAGGAAAGATGCTTGAGCTCTTGGTGAGCAAGAAGTTGAACAAGAGCGTGCAGGGTGCCCTTGTAGCAATGAAGGCAGATAAATACTGGGTTGCATTAGAACAAGCACAGCTAGCAGGTTCAGGGAGGTGGTTGTTCCTCCTGACTCAACATTTGGACATGGTACTCCAGATGCAGCCTCACATGTTTGAGGTCCCCTTTACCAGGGCACTGACAAACCAGTGGGAACCCACTAGAGGACTATCAGGATGCCTGGGGGCCTAAAGCACAGCACAGCTGAGAGGAGAAGCCTGAGATGGGGATTAATTCCCCTGGAGAACAGAAGGCTGGGGTGGTGGGGAAAATCTAATTACTATCTTCAACTACCTAGTAGGTAGTTACCAGAGAAAACAGTGAGACTCTCTTGGAGACAACACAGTGAAAGGGCAAGAGGCATTCCCATTAGACAAGATGGGAGAAAGGGTGAGGGGAGAAAAGTCTTCTCAGTCGAGTCAGGACAGTCACACACCAGAACACATTGTTCAAAGAGGCTATATAGTCTCCCTCCTTGAAGATACCTAAAACTCGCCTGGACAAGTCCCTGAACAACTTGACCTAACCATGAAACTGGCCCTCCTGAGCAGACAGTAGGAGCTGGTGACCTCCAAAGGACCATTCCACCCTAAATTATTTGATGGTTCCAAAGCACTAGAATGAAACAAATAGTTGTGGGGGTTTTGTTTTTCTTTGTGGCTTTGGGGGCTTTTTGATTTTGTTGTGGTTTGTTTTGTTGTTGTTTTGTTTGGTTGGTTTTAAAAAAAAGACTTTCCTTTTTAGAAAAGGTCTTCCAGGAAAGAAGTCTTATGTTTACAAGCTGATATGCTTGTCACCACTGTCAAAGTTCATGTTCAGCTGGAGACTTACTACAGTATAGAAATAAAATGGATATAAGATTATGCCTTGAGCAGGCCTAAATGCTTTACTTAATAAGCTGAATGAAGTACATACCTTTTTCATCATACTTTGAGCATACAGCTAAATAAAAGAACATTGTTTATTTTTACACTTATAATACAAAGATACACATAAGGAAAATTGAAATGCTTTTCCCTGTGTCTAAATAGATATCACTGAAGGGATCTTGTACATGAAGAAAGCACCACAATCATAACTCGGCCTAAACCATCCACAGCAAAAATACTATTTTACTGCACAACATTTCTCTTCTCAAGATACCTCAGGTATCTATTAAAGGAACAAGAAAAAAACAACAAAACATCTGCCCACTGTCCCCCAACCCAAAACCACCACAAGCCAGAATAAAACCAAAGAAAACCACTCACACAAACAATTTGGAGGACATTCGGTTAATTTTAACAGCAACTAAAAAAAATTAACCTTATTTTAAATCTATTCTGGGAATAACAGATAAAAATACAGAATACGAAAAATTCAAGAAGCTTTTTGCAGTCAATACAATGAATGAAGAAATCCCACAGCTGGACAGGCCCATCACTGCACATCATTATTTTCATTTCTTCTCCTGAAGTTTAGAATTACAGAGGAAATTCAAACCATGGGCAATATCTAGGTAGAACCATCACAAGAGATTTTAATAGGTAATCATTAGGTAATTTAAAAACAATTTCCATTTAAAAAAAAAAATTGGTAGAAAATATTTTTCCTAAACGAAATCAGAACGGTTAATTTCAGCTGCAGATAAAATGCTGAAAATACCTTTTGAATTCTTTCCAAGGTTTGGAATTATTTTTTTTAAATATTTTAAATCTTCTTAGAAGTAGTTACTAGCCTCCCAGTGGGTACTGGTAATTTAAAGTGATTCCCTGCAGATCTGCATGCAGAAGCTCACAGGCTGTAACACTATAAACACAGAAAATGGCCTACCTGTATAAAGAGACTTACCCTAAAGAAATAATTAAGGGAAAAAACATTCAGGTATCCTTTGTTCTCTATATCAAGCAGTTTGAAAATATATTGCAGAGCTGCAGGCTCCTTTCTGTTTTCTAATGCAAGCACAAAGTCCAAGTAGGTTTTATAGTCCTAAAAGTAGATAAAATCATTTTTATTACAGTCTTCTTTCTAAATTGATTTTGCAAGCAGGAACTTTATAATTGACAGCTATTTCATTGTAGGGGATCAGTCTACTTTCTGAAAAAGACAACATGAAATAGAAAATGGCTGCTACCAACAACAGAAACAGAAAAGTTCGTTTTTAATGACTGATGATGATAGGAAATCCTGCCATTTTAGAGGTAAAATAGTATTCCAAGCATAAATCCAAATATATACTTTAAAACAATGTTTAATACATCTTTAGACTGCTGAACATACTTAACTAGTGAAGAAAAGCCATATAAAATATCTTCATTATGACAAACAAAACATTCAGGGGCAGTAAGCCTACTGTTACCAAACAGTGAACTATATGGACAATTAAAGTATATAATCCTTAGACCAGAGTAGGTAGTCTGGCAAACCATGTGTTGGAAGTATTAGTAGACACCACAAATATGTATCATACTTTTCTTTTTTACTAGTAGTGATTCTTGATTTCCTGACCAAGCTACAGTTGTGACAAGGACAGCAATCCTTCGGTCCTATGCATATAACTCTGTCTACCTTAAACACCAGTTTTGCTGTCATTCAGAAGGAGCTTTGACAGGAGCTTCATCGAGTTCAACAGGAGGAATGCAAAATTCTGCATCTGGGGAGAAAGAACCCCATACACCACTACATGCAGGGGGCTGACTAGGAAGCAGCTTTGCACAGACGGACCTGATGGGCAACAAAGTTGAACACACGCCAGCAATGTGCTCTTGCAGCAAAGGCAGCTGACAGCATCCTGAGCTCCATTAGGAAGAGCTTTGAGGGCAAGTCGGGGAAGGTGATCCTATTCCTCTACTCAGCACTGCTTAGACCATATCTGAGCACTGGGTCCTGTGCTGGTCTCCCTTGTACAAGACAGAGACAGATCTACTATAGCAAAACCAGCAAAGGACAACTAAGAGAATCCCCCCTGACCTCAGTGATACTGTAATTCTACAAAAAACTGTGAAGGCAGCAGCAGAACTGTATAGTGAATTTGTAATTTATCATTTTTAGAGTTGAGTCACCTGAATGCAGACAACAAGAGTACCAAAACATTCAGTAAAGCTTTCAAAATAAATATAGATACAAGATTTTACTTGCATTTAGTTAGACTTCCCATTTTTCACAACTATGGAAAGCTCAGGATAAAAAACACTGTTGTCTTCATGAAGAAGCGGACAGGCTAGCTAGCTTGCAGTAGTGTCAAGTGTGCACTTGTATTTGGTTCTCTTTAAAGAATTACATGTAACTAAAAAGCACTGGTACATCTATACATTTTTTTCAACATGTGCTTTGTGTTTTGAATCTACAAGCTTCATCCTAGGCTGTCTGGATTTTTTATCACTTCTGCTTTTCAAAACAAGCAACTTGCCTTTAAGCCATGCTGTGATCACCTTGCTGTTAGAAAATTAATTTTCTAATATGCTGCACAGTCATTTTGTGTGCACAATGAGAAACAAAAGTTACTTTACCTCAAGCTACTCTTTATTTTAAAGATACTGATTATGAGACATCTCAATAAGCTGAAGTTTTTATACTGTGAACAAAGTGAAAATATGTGATTACCATTTCACCATCATAGGTTAAGCATTCCTGAAAGACACGATCCAAAAATATGTTGGTCAGAGTCCCTGTTCCATACCGGGACAGTTCTTCTTTGCTGAGCATGCCATTGTGATCTTTATCAAGGTTTAAGTACTGGCCTAGAGAGAAGATATAGAAGGCAAAACATAACATTGTAACCATGAAAAAAGAGCTAAAGGTGATGCAAGAGCATGAATCTAGCAGTCAGAAGAGAAAGTTACAGAGGAACCCTGTACCCTGTGCAACAAGCACAAAATGACAGAGGATAAAACCATGGTCAAAGAGCAACATGAAGAACCAAATTGTAAAGAAAGTCAGGAAGGTATGCTGAAAGGATGGCTACAGGAGATGAAAAGACAAGTTACCAGGAGGATTTAAAGAGACAAAACCAGAGGAAAAATAACACTAAGACTGTGACTAAGTCAGACAAGGCAGAGAGGAGAAGAGAAAAAAAAGAAAAAAAAAGCTTTCACATATAAAGGAACCTACCATAAACTCTTAATGCAGAAGGAGCAGAAAACCAATTTGTTTCCTGACTTTCTTTAGAAAGTTCTTCATCCCTTAACTAAGTGAAACATAAAAGTTAGAATTCAGAAAGAGTAAATTAAAATACAATAGCATATGCTAAGAGATCTTTACCTCTAGTAAGTCATCCAGGAAGCTGCAAGCTAAAATATCCTGTATCTTTATCTTTCCTGCAGCAAGAAAAGGAAAACACATATTAAGTCACCCAGCCAACATATTCATTTGACTGTTCTCATTTAGGTGGTTCTACTTAAGAAAATATTATAAGCAGAAAAAAAGCACCTTTTTTAAAATACCAAACACAAACAAAACCAACTCCTAACATCAAGGATAAGGCTGTAATTTAAGAGATAAAATAAAAATAGCTTTTAAAAATTACTGAATAAAATCAGCCTGATATTGGCCTGAAGAGCTAGAAAACTAGATTTAAAAAAAATGAGTGTTCAACATCAACTCAAAATGTGAAATGAAAAATGCAAAGGAAGGATGCTTAAAACATTTGTTGGAATAATAGTATCTTAAGCAATGTGATATTTTTACATTTTCAGAAACTACAGATGTGACACAAAGCTAAGGCGGCAGAATGCTGTTCTGCTGGTGCAGCTTTGACCGGGCACAGACATTGCACAGCTGTGCAAAATAATGGCATTATAAATTCACACACACACACTCTCTACATGTTTGAAATTACCTCTGACAGAGGCTACTGCCCACACAACTCTGATGTCTTCAAGTGGCACAGCTAGATCTTGAAAACACATGCAGTTTGTGACTTAAATGAAGGGCATACAAATAAGCAAACTGTTGTCTGAGGGAGCTACATCTGTAACAAGGATTAGCAGCTGTAACTGCAAACCTTTTCTAAGGAGTTTACATGGTGCACACAAATTTAATCACAGGAGAAGCACGTCATAATAAGCATTCTTGTGCATTTCCATGGCTCTGTGGATGTTCTGCCAAGCAGTTCTGTTGTTAGTTGCTGCATATTCTATTCACCCTAAACGCTTATTAGATTAGCTACTGCTAATGATGCAACTATGATGAAACAGTATCTTGCCAGTTTCTATGAGATAACTCTATAGTACCACAACAGATGAGTATCTCATAGAAATTCATTAGCTGTAGAAGTAGATTATTAGACCCATGTAAAGGTCTTCAGTGGAGATTAATCTTCAAATACAAGAGACTGATGAACCAAAGCCTTTAAAGACAACTACATATTTGAAAAACCAAGTACCTTTAGTGGAAACATTCTAAAAGTGAAAAGGCTCCCACGTACTTAGAATTTTGAAAACATGGACCTACCTGTTCTGAGAGGATCCAGAAAGAAGAAGAACTTTCTAACTGCTGTGCAGACATAGAAGGAGTAAAAAGATTTTTCTAAACCATCCAGTTGTGGCAAAGTAGGGATAAGTTCCAAAATATAGTTTTCTAAATCCTGCAGAATTAAGAAAGAAAGGAAAACAAGCTTTAAACACTACTACTGTTGCATGTTTGCTATATTCCACCTCAGCTTCAAGTGTATTTTGTTAAAAATACAATCCTGCAACAAAGCAGGAAAGAGCATGAAAATAGGCAAAAAAGTTTGTGTCTCCCCGCAAGAAATCTTAGGTCATACAGATACATGTGATGCCATGACTGAAACAATCTACAAATAAAGAAGAATATTAACAAAGTAGATGATATTTGCATGTAAATATAAATACATTCAACTGCACCTTTTTCAAATACCGATGCATAACTCCTAATTGGATTATTTTATTGCTGAATATTCTTAAATAAATCTTTTTTTGAGTGGTAACTAGAACCTTTTTATTTATTTTATAATATTAACTCGTGTTAGAACAAGAGAATAATTAATTGAGGCACACTCTACCCATCCATTTTTGTGATTTCTACTATGTCCTACTAAAACTAATAAAGTGCTAATGACATAAAACCTTGATATCTATGATTGCTTTTTCAGAGAATTACCCATGTGTTAAAAAGGCTAGCAGCATTCTCACCACTACATCCCCAGAATATAGAGATTGCTATTTATCCAAACAAATGTGCCTGCCCCAAATCTAGACTATTATATAAGCTTTTATGAGATAAGACTGGAAGAAAATTGGAGCCCTTCTGCTGCTCTGTTGTTTTGAGTGAAGACAGACAATAAGTTAATCAAGAATTTACTTACTGATTCTCTGAGGTAGCCTTGTCCTGCCACGTCATATAAACTGAGACCTATTCTTGTCTGATGAAGCCATACTGTAAAACAGAAAACAGAATTACAACACAAGAAACCTTGGGGGTTTTCAAGGCCTCACCAAAATCTGAAGTTATTCTAAAGGCCACAAGGTACTGCTGGATGTTAAGTGCCTCTCTCTATCTCCCATTTTTCTGAGATTTAAGCAAAGGCTTGATATGTACCAGCACTACTTAGAAACACCATTTTAGTCTCTAAGTTGGTTAAGAGTCACTAGCAATATACGGTATGTTGTGGCCAAGACTGCATTTTTGCATCATTGCATTAAATACGGCTGTACAATGTCATATACAGATTGCTTGTCAGATTGCTACAGCCCCTTGTGCAGCACAAGACGCTGCAGCTACAGCCAAAGGTCCTGCCCTCACTTCTGAGTTACAACAGGAGAGTTAGAATAGCACAAGCATCTATTTTCTGCAGTGAGAAGGCAAATTAATCAGATAATCTACAGGACAATGTGCTTGAGCCCATTGTTAAAGCACAGTAACAGAGATGGAGTACAGATTAGGAATAAAAACTATTATTCACACACTTAATGTTAAATTTAACTTACGTTTCATGAAGAAACAGTTTAAAAGTTCCTCTTAGGAAATATGAACTGTGCTTCATACCAACATTCATCTCCAAGATAAGTGTGTGTCAAGGTGGACTAAGTATCACTCAGAGACAACAGAGCTTATATGGTGAGGCTGTTTCTTTGTTGGCTGAAGTTTAAAGTAAGTGCATTATACACCCTGAAGCTCAGGCAGCTGCAGAGTAACTCCTTTCATCATCTGTTACCTTCCTCTCCTTTCACAGCCACACTGAAGGATATTTAGCAGTAAATACAGAGAGAAATCACTAACAATCTAAAGTACTAACTGAAAGTTCCTACAGGAATTTAAGTCTTTTCTTCCTTTAATACCTGGCCTGGACTTTAGCCCTCACACAGGATGCTGTACAACAGAAAGGATCTCTGCTACTGCAGAGACATGCTACTGAGCTAACTTTATTAGGCAATTCCAATGCTGTAAGCTAGCAAAACCAAGGATCCTTACTCAACTGACCCAAGAGGAACTTTCAAACGCACACTGTGATGGGACCTTATGTTGGCCAGAGTCTGAAAATGAAATGCGATTGAGACGGGACATGCCAAAATGCTTCCTCTCTCTAAATTTGGTGGTGCAGGGCATGTTTTTGTGTCTTTGTTTTAGAAGAAAAGTATCACCATAAATACACAAGACTTAAAACTTCTGGGTGGTATAAATAAAATAAAGAGCTCTGAAAGGATCTCTGTTGTGTCTATCTGAGTAGGTCTTTTTGAAATGCATCCTATTTTCACAGACTTTTTCACAAGTCTCCTATCCTGCAGCTTTTGGGTTTGCTGTTTGTTGCAAATGGGCCTATTACTCCTTCCTTGCATACTCTGCATGCCTCCTCACCAGGTTTTCTGCTATCAACACATCTCTCATCCCTTGCACCACAAGTTTTTATGTTAAACAAGTTGAGTCGATCTGGGGAAAGCTGCCATTCTCCCCACCTGAAGGTTCTACCAGACCTAAGAACACAGCTGCCAGGGGACAAGGCAATGAGGTAAACCTCCTTTCTGCTAGCCAGCCTGATCCTTTTAAACAAGGTCTAATACAGTTTTTTTAAAAACAAAATTGCATTTTTCAGCCCAAGTGGTTATTTATAGTAAAAAATAGCTGAAAATATGGTAAAGGCTATAGTGACAAGCACACTTAGATAACACCACTCTGTAGAAGGAAAAACAGCAAATAAAGCAATGTGCTGGACAGTCTGATCACAATGATTAGGATCACACTCACCACATAACTTTACTGTTGTGCTCTTCATAGTACTGCCTCAGTAAAGGATATCAGAACGGCAAAATACATAACAAACAGATGAAGGATATCTCTGGCTGAGCAGAGAGGTGGATTTCAGAGGCAGGGTGCACTCTCAGCTCCTAGTAACCGGAAAAAATTCCCAAGCCTCCAGGAAAACAGCATTATCGATCAAGGGCTAGATCTCTACTGCTGTCGAACAGCAAGTAATTAATAAAGCTTGAAGTAGCCTTGAAAATAAAACAGCTTGTCATTAACACAGAAGAAGCATCAACTAACCTTTTCGCATGACATAATTGAAAAACTGCATGATAGATATCCTCCCATAAGGATCATTATGGAGCAATTTAGCAAAGATCTTGGCTGTGAAGAACTGCCTGTAAAACAAACACAAAGCTACTTCTAAGCATCTAATTACACTGCACTCACAGATCCAGTTACAGTATCCAGAACTTACACTTTAAAATACTGTTTTAACAATACAAAATGTGTTCTGTGTATTCAAAGACATTAATTTGCTACACTACACCTGTCAGGTGGGATCCTACCAAGTAGCAATGGCAAACTCCAGCTGCCTTTGCTGCTCATGAGACAATCTTCAGTGATGTGGGAGTTTTGAGAGCTTTCATTCACTTTAATTTCTATTTAGCTGAATATATTTGGTAGTATATTTAGTACAATATATTCCAATGTTCTATAAGGATATGCACATAAAACGAATTGCCACTACTGACAACTAATCTGCTTCTGCCCCAAGCTCAACCAAAAAGCTATGTGCACAACAGCAGTCTCCAACACAAGCATAAAGAAGAAATATTCTCCATATGCTGTACACAGAACATCTGGTAGGAAATTTTCCATCAGAACATATTAGGGAAGGTTGGGCAATATCACTGGAGACACAATTTCCTCTTCAAATACAAAATGGGCTGTTTAAGTAGACACGAACATCATAAAAATGCTCATGCTGGTAAGAATTTCTTCTTCAAAGGATGCAGTACCCCTCTTGCAGACATCTCTATCAAAAGTTCCCTCAGTGATGTAGGGCAATACACTTTGCAAGGATGCAAATCAACTAGTTCATCAATAAGTACACAGACATCATTTTTATCTCACCATTAAACTATTTCCATCTATTTTACCAACTGAAAGTTACAGCAGCACTTAGGTTTAGCCAAAGTAAGCGTATACAAGGTAATAAAGCCTTACTTGCATTTAGATCCAGCTTTTTCACCAACTTTCAAGAAGTTCTCATAGTTGATCATTGCTTCTTCCCCAACCATTGGTGATGTCTGGTGTTTGTCCAGTAGAAACCACAGGTTCTTAAAAGGCATTTACATTGGGTTAAGAAGATATCTCTCTGGAGATGTCAATGTGCTTAAGACAGAGCATCTAAGAAATGCAGCTAAAATGTGGTTTTGCTGCAAAGTTATCTCAGTTAATCAGCACATACCACCAGTTCAGGCACAGAAGCAAGCAATGGGTATTTCCACTGCTCTGAACTGGTGTTAAACACACACACAAACTCTCTCTCTCTCTCTCAGTAGGACTTTTAGGGTCACATCCATTTTGTCTATGCACTGCAGTAAACTCAACCATCTTTGGAGTCTCTCTCAGCGATACGTAAACAGAACTTATTTCTTCTTCTGGGCCCACTAGAGAAATTGTTGGAAGTGCTGGAAAACCAGAAGCCACTGATTTAGTCCTCATATATATCATAGAGAGGAAGCTTTACGCTGACATTACCATGCCAAGACTATGCAGCACTTCAGCTTTAGCTAGCACTTCACAACCAGCCAATGTGCCCAGATACAAAGCACCTTACCACAGGATTCTGTGGACAAATAAGAGATAATTAAACTTTGCAGAAAGAAGAAGTCTTGTCAGAAGTCATTACGAGACATACAGAGAAAATATTTTCTTACCTGCAGCTCTTCATTATCCAACAGCTCTCTACTTTTTCTTTGCAGAAAAACTGCTCTAGATTCTTCTCTTAATTTCTGAAGCAAGACTTCATCTTCAGCTGGCAGCTAGAAACATTGTGGTGTTTTAATTTTCTGTACAGTGGTACCATTCAAAAATTACATATCTAGCAGGTGCTCTTAGGTAGTACTGACTCACACACTCTGATGAAGCTGTTTATTTGACAGAAAATAACCTACCTATCAGAATGCTGTAGGGTACCTGCTTTTCTACAGGAATATCACTTGCATGCTGTCTCAAACTATTTTAATATTGAAATATTTATTTAAAGCAGGACATCTTTAACATGAGAAACAGAGATGTACCTTGTACCTGATAACCCATCCAGTAAGCACTTTCTCACAGCTGCGACATTGGAGGGCTCACACATAAAAGACATTTACTACTGTGTTTTTATGCAGGACAGAGCAGCATTTTCCATTTTGTGGTAGGCCTGACTCTCAAAAGCGTGAATGTCTGCTAGACTTATTTTGAGCAACAAAACAGATGGAAGAACACTTGGCATGAGAGTTTTGCTGATGTTTACATACAAAACTGTACAGCACTACCTTAACTTGGATGGTTGTGTATGTATTCATTGAATGAAAAATAAGTACTTAGGAACTTAATGGACCGAAACTCATGATCCTAAGCAATATGGGACCATGTGAAGTTAGACAGCAGCTGAGAGGTCATGTTAACAAGTGCCAGCAATATTCGGTATTTCCCCCGTCCCAATCTGATTAATTTTACACATAAACTGCCAAACCAAGCGTTTCTGCTGGATGATGCAAGCAACAGACCTGTCTTTAGTCCAAGACCAATAACCCACCATTTCATATAGCAGCATCTCATCATGTCTAAACAGGAAGATATGGACTTATAATGCTGGTATGTCAAAAATTAGTTAAATCAGGAAGTTTCTCTGAATGACAAGAGGACTTCCTTTCTTTAGTAAACAGACAAGCCTACTGCCTGATTAGCAAACCATTTCACAGCCTCTGATGAGATGCTTAGTAATTATTTGAAACTGCTGAAATCCACAATTGTACAAAACAAAAAATTATGCTTAGCAATCCATATGATTCTGATTTCAATCTACTTAAGCTTCTGAAATTGAAGTGTCCCTTTGAATAAGCACAACTTTCCTTATAAAACAGAACAGTCTCTTGGTGAAATTTATCTGGATACCTCACCCTGTAATAAAATCGTGGTATGTTTGTATACGATGTATTGCCACTTTTTCTTCCTCCTTTCCATTCCATGTAATATTTTGTGAACAATTCCATTTCTTCATCTTTTAGCTCTTGTTCGCTCTTTTTGGCTGATTAACACAGAGAAAAATTTTGATGTTGTACTCCAAACAGTTTTAATGAAAAAAAGAGATTCAGAAAAAGGAGTTATTGCTGAGGCTTATACAGCTATGCTGTTTAGTAACACAAACATTAGGTGGAAATGAATGGAGCACAAGCTTAGACAACAGATAGATGGAACTTGTCACATATATATTCTACCCGAGTATCTACAAAGCACCTCTTTCAGTAACTGGACACACCTGATTCTCCATAGGGTATGTGACTGTAACAGACACACGGTTACGACTGACAAAGCAGGTACATTTTTGGTTTACAGTGGTAGCACTGTTTAAAATACTACTTACTGCAAGTAGCAACATAAAATCATCTTTCACTCTGGAACATTAGGGATATCATTTTACGTATGGGCAAGTTCTCTGCTGGCTTACTTACGAATAGTTACCAACCAAGCTGTCAGAGGGGTCCGTACTACAGACAAACCAGCCTCTCCACCGCCACTGCCCAGGCGGCCCCTCAGTGCTCCTCAGCCCCGCCCCTGCTGTCACCAACCCCTAAAATAAAGGCGTTTGTTTCTCGGCAGGACGAGCCCGAGACCCGCCTGGCCCCCGCAGCAGCCTGCACACGGGGAACTAAAGCAACAGGGGACACGCCAACGTTCGCCCCACCACCCCGCCAGGCCTCATCCCTGTCACTGCGGGCACCGGCGGCCGCGCTCGCCCACGGAGGCACCTTCCCCGCCCGCCCCCCGCCCGCCGGAAGCGGCTCCAGCGCTCCGCGGCG
>NW_020799101.1:27857204-27878835 GCF_003259725.1 Athene cunicularia | reverse complement strand
CGGGCACGGAGCGAGCGAGAGAGGGACGTGAGGCCCTGCGGCGGCCTCATGAGCCGCGCCGGCTGCCTGCCCGGCTGCCGGTGATCCTCCCGGTATTTACATAGATAATTTAGCATTTACGTGGGATTTCGCCGTGATTAACTGCCAGGGGTGTTGCTCTGCCTCTTTGGCAGCAGCGTTATGAAGGTTTACGGTTGGGGAAAACAGTTACACAGAAGTTTGTCGCAGGTTGAAAGGTACCAGGGAACCAACGCTGGAATCTCGTGCTGGGATTGTCTGAGGGATCAGGGTTGGGATGCCTGACCTGAAATTGTCGAGGTACCTTGAACCTTGTGTTTGCTAGCATGCAAATACAGCTATGACAGGAAGGCATGGAGCAGGTTGTGATGTTGTGGTGTTATTTTTATTTTTAGGAAACCTGACTCAACTTGGATGAAGGCAGGAGGAAAAAAAACCTGCACTTTTTGCCTAGCTGCATCAGAGTTGCCTGCCTGTGTATGACATATTCAGTACTCATCTTTACTGTAACCAACAAAAAGAAATGCTAAGATGCAAACCTGCGAAGCATCTTGCATAGAAAGAAGGATACCCACATTTTGGATGGGTGTCCTCATTGTCTGAAGAGACTAATTTTTTTGAAAAAAGATTTTACAGTTTTCAAGAAGCAGGAAGGACTCACAGAACAAGCATTGTGAAACAGTTTACACAGCTTGACAGCCCTTGAGCTTTTATAATAAATGTCCACATGCAAACTGCATTTTCCATTTTATAATTTTATTAGATACAGTGAGCTAATAGTGAGATAATTTCTTCTTGTGATGGCACTGTTTTCTCAAACTAGTCAACAGGGTTTTCACGCTTTGCTGTGGAAATGTCGTATGTTTTGGCCTGTTTCAAGACGCCAACAACTGTTTGCTGTCTCTTTTAGCATCCCTAGTAGGGAAAAGGTTAGCTATCTCAGCTTTGTGACGTCTTCCAGCACTGCATTACCAGTGAATCCCAAAGGAACTGATGTCTTTCGTAGCAAAAAAAAGTCTGAAATTGATTATGAAGAAGAAAAAGGGTGGGATGAGGAGACTAAAGAAATATCTGAAGGGAAACTCCACTTTTCATCCTCTGTTGGAGCTCCAAAGAAACTGAGTCAAGTTATGTCAAGGCAGAATTTTACTAAAGTACAGCCCCCAGAAAAGCCTCTGCAGGCTGAGGAATGGAACAGGCTGAAGGAGAGCTTTCGATCACCTAAAATGTTTGAAATGGTGATGTTTAACAGTATGGTCAGGTGCAACAGCCCCATTGATGTGGCTAAGTCCTTGCTGACCTATGTGGCAAAAAGTGATGGTGATGTTCCATATAATTTGTTGGTCAAATACCTGGCATTGTGTGTCCAGCAGGGGCAGACTTCAGAAATTCGTGATGTCTATGATATAATGAAAAGAAGATATAAGGTTATAGAAAGTGCGGCTTACAACCTTATTATCAGGGGACTGAGTAATTCAGATCAATGGAGAATGGCCTTGACTCTTTTGGAAGAAGTAAAAAAGGTTATGGTTCCTTCACGGACAAACTATGAATCCTGTATCAAAGCAGCCACCTGTCACCAAGAAATGAACCTTGCAATTGAACTTTACCATGAAATGTTGGCTAAGGATTTGGTCCCAACCTTGGATGTCTTGCAGGCCTTTTTTGACTTCAGCAGGGGTATGAAAGGTGCTGAATTACAAAAAGAGCTGTTTGGTATGCTCTTACATTTGAGAGAGAACCAAATATACCCTCACAAAACATTTATGTGGAGTGTAAAGCTATGGTTTGAAAGGTAAATAATGTTTGAATAGCAAGCTCCAGTTCATGAGGATGGGATTCAGATTATTCCATAGATCAAATCTAATAAGATCCCCCAACATCTCATTCTGGTTGTTGCTTCTCTGAGAGATACACTGTTGTGAAAAGATACATTGTATTTTTTCTCCAAAGTTAGTGTAAAAGTGTAAAATTCTTAGTGATTTCACCTTTTCTTGAAAGATTTTACCAGTTAAATATTCCTTGGTACAGAAAGTAGGAAGTTGTGATGGGTCACAGCTGTCCAAAATATCTGAATTCATCTCTTTCTGGGGTTGGTACATAAGGAATATTGACAGGTAGGAGGGTTTTTTCCTATAATCTATCAGAGTGTAGAAGTAGTAAGTTATCTGAAAATTAGATAGTTTCTCTCTTTAAAGGAAAGAGGGAGTAAATTTAACATGGTTTAAATGAAGATTAAGCATTGACTTTGTATGGAATAATAGGAAATAAATAATCTTAATAGGAGGCTCTTTGCTTTAGCAGTCCACACAGTTTGTTTTCATGAGTAGTAATGGTCAGAATCTACAAATTACAACTAGGTATGCTGTGCATGCACAGTGTAGTTCATCTGAGCCCAGTGCATAGCTATTTGTGATGCTGTTGTATATGAATCCATCTATGACTGCTTTTAAACTTGGTTTTGGTTTAAAAAAGCCATTTTACAAATTCATCTTCCTGGATGGAAAATATGGCTGTAGGAATGCACTACCATTATTATAGCAGTTTATACTGCTGTTCTCCAGCTATTTTCTTTCCTGGGAACAGCTGGGAAGCAGAGTAGGGTTCAGTTGAGATGAACTGGTTTAGTGGGTGAAAATCTGTGAGAGAGTGCTATTTTCCTAGTGAGTAGAGAAGCGTTTACCTGTAGGTGTGTGCGGCACAGCAGGAAACTCAGTGAAACTCAGTGTAATAAAAAGTCCTTGGCGAGGAGACTGCAGAGCAGTGACTACATTGAAGAGCTATATAGTGCTATATAGTGGCAAACTCGTGCTGCAAGCTGAAGCTAGACAAACTCCTGTTTGTATCTTTAATAGTGTGTTTGACTGTTAGAACAATTTATGAAAGGTTGTGGTAGACTCCTGTTTTAAGATCAATGCTGGGCATTTCCCTGAAGAAAGTAGTGTTTCAAACAGGAAGAAGAAACAAAGTCCATAGAAGAGGTATGAAACTAGGTGATTAGTTATCCCATCTGACTTTGTGAACCTGTACAAAACACTCAGTTTTACCTGTCCTTATTGCTAGTGCTGAACTTTTATGTGCTGGTGGTTGAAACTAAATTAGCAGTTTATGTGCAGTTCCCCAAAAGAAATAGAATCTGATAACTTCTAGCACTGTTAGTCTTGCAAAAATGATGCAGATTAGGAGGTAACTTTTGCTGACAAACTGATGGTACTCTAAGCATGGAAGCAAGCTCTCTGAGTGTAACTGAATAGGTGTTAGTTTTAAAAAACGATTTTTCTGAAGAGCAGACCAGCGCTAACTTAGAGTAATGTGAGTAAAGCCAGAGCCAGTACAGAGATCAGAGTGTGCAACAAAGAATCGCACTATTTTCTGTTGCCTACTGTCTTTGTAAGAAAACTAAAGAACTGCTATGTATCATCATGAGAAATGGGAAAGAGGGCAGGAGCAGGATAATTGTTCCAAAGCCCATGTCATGTGTGATTGTGTAGCCTATGATAATAAACACGGGGACAAAAGGAGAGGTGTCTTCAATTGCATGTCAGCATGGGTGACATGCAATTCTGTATTCCTATTCTGTATTCCTATTCTGTAACTGTATTCCTATTCTGTAACCTATTCTGTTTTGGATCTTGTGGGCAAAAAGAAATATTTACACCAGCATGATTGTGACTGTCATAGTAGTGGTGATGATAATGATGTGGAGTCAGTAAGTCTCAGTGCAGCATTTTGGTACAAACATGTCTTTCTTAATCTCTCAGGATGACATCTGCATCTTGATTCCAGCTTTCCCATCTAGTTTCTGAGGTGCTTTATGAACATGTAGGGCAACAACTTAAAAATTGTCAGTGCAGCCTGGTTATTTGTATGGTTCTTAATGTTTCGGGACAACATTAACTGGGGAGGTTGATGGTGTTCTCTGCATGTTGTTAAATGATGGTCCTTTATATAATATTTTCAGGCGTTGCTAAATTATATATGAGTCTTAGTATGATTTCTTTGCAACATAGGTGATTGGTTGGTCTTTTATTTCTAAATGTTGACCAAAATAGAATTATTCGTTATCTGCAATTCAGGTATTGTTAAATAAGAATCTAATGTTTTTATTTATCTTTCCCTCTACATATTAGTATACCAGGAGGGAACTGGAGAGGACACCTGACCAATATTAAAGACAGGTAAATGCCATATTTTATTTAAAAGTGAGGTATTGTGATTATTCTATCCAGACTCTTCTTTCATAAAAATAAAAAATCATTTGCTTATGTAAGAATCCTTGAGAGTATGAACCTTTGTTGCATACCTATGATTTCTCAAACTCCAGTTTCCAGCTCATTCTTTTGCATTAAACAAGACCCAACATACACATTTGGAAAGGAGTTATGCTAAGCAGAGCCATGACAGAAAAACACAGAGAAAAATAAAAGCTGCCATTTTACTGGCCAGCTTATTTGTTTACTGTTTAGGGATTAAAGACTTACATTTTTGGTTGGATTTATAATACCATTGTTTAATATGCTATTTAACAGAGCAGCTTTGGTGTGTAAATGGATACCTTCTTGAAAACGTACTGTTCACACACTGCAGTTAATTTGTACAGATGGAAGGGTTCTTCTTCCTGACCTAATTTTCAGTGAAGACAGTGATTCTTATGTTAGGTTTTCACAGGGATAATTTGGATATGTGTTTCTATTACAGCACTGTTTTCTTAATGTCTGTAAATTCCTATTTTAAATGTTACTCAATTTGAAACCTAGTTACATGGTTTTGTAGCAATTTGGCAACTATAAATGTATTAATTATAAGAATATTTCCCATGGATTATGGGTTTTTTGGAGGTTTATAAAAATACACAGTGTTTTATACTCTGAAGTAAAAGCACGTGTGGAGTCTGCTGCTTCTGAAGCCCATGAAAGAAGTGTAACTCACTGTCCTAAGAGTAGGGATTGCTCACTGTAAAATGGAGGAGGATGATGATGATGATGATGATGATGATGATTATTATTATTATTATTATTTATGAGTGTGTGTGTGTTACTATACTGTATTATGGTAATTCACCAAATTCTAGACAACATTTTTCAGCCTTTAGTTTTAAAATTCTAAAGTTGATTGTCTTGTTTAAGAGGTATCTTGTTATCTTACTGTCTGTAAACTGTGTTACAAACTTTTGAGAGCTAAACTAACTTAGATCACATCACATTTTATCACACATTAAGAATATGAACAAAGTGGTGACAAGGTGCTGTATGGTAGTTATTTTGTGATAACTGTGTGAACACTTTATTTTGAAATAAACAAGTTTGAGGTAGCCTACTTAGATAAGTATTTGAAAAAAATTAAAATGGTTTCAAGAAAATAAAAAGAATAGTTTTGTTGTGTTTAAATTAAATGGCTGCTGACAGAAAGATCTTTAGAATTTAAGAAAGAAAAAACCCAAACTTTTGCTGGGGTTTTTTGGGGGTGGTTTTTTTTGGTCATAATCATAAAGAACAAAGCCTTTAACATATCTCTGAAACTCCTATGGTGATTGTTGCTAGACTCATCTCTGCAGATAGCCTAACTGATGTCTTAAAACATGAGTCTTGAGTTAAAAAAATCCAGAAGAACTATTTTTTCCTAAACTACATTTGACAATTTAATAGGCTTATTCATAGGTTATTCTGATTTTATTTAAACACTGGCAGGTATATCTGAGATGCTCATACCCAGGATATTTTCTTCTTCCTCTAGCACTAAGCTCCTAGTTTCTTTGAATTGTGATAGTCAGAAGCTTGAACCCCCTGCAAACAAACCTTGGAAGTTTGCTGACCATTTTTCTGTGAGAGTTACAAAAGCTTGGATTTCCAAGGTCAGCTATAGAAAGCTGCTGCTCAAGTCTTTTGAGCCTGCTTTCAAATTATGGTCTCATGTCTGACTTCATGCTTGATTTGTAGGTGCCATGATATTCCAAATATATGTTAAAAAAGCAGTTAAATGGGAAGTTAGCTGTAAGAACATCTATATATCCTACAGAGGTGAAAAGTCTGGGAATTTCTTGGCATGGAATCCTAAAATTATTGATGAGAAGTTACAAAAATTGCAAGGTGATTTTAAAGGTATAGTTGTGAAAAAGCAGCAGTTAGACTAAGGGTGCAGTCTTGCAAGATGCTGAATGTTTCTTGCCTCTACTCCCCTTGGCAATCCACATTGAGAATTCACAAGAAGAAACTGGCTTCAGGAGCTTTGGTTGTTGATAGATGGCTGGGGTGGATTGCTTTGTTGGGGTATGGGGAGGTTTGTTTTTTTCAAGTAACCTGAAAGTGGTAGTTGCAGAAGGATCCAGGTTAACTACGGGACAGGTCCTTAAACGTTAGGCTTAATGGTTTTGAAATAGCCTCAGAACAGTTCGTTATGCCTTTCTTCTCTGTTGCCAAACCATGGAGTGACTTAATTAGATGTATTTAATGGTAACTTTACAGCTATAGGAGCAGCCAGTCTCATTGCTTATATTAATATGTAGGCCAAGCCTGCAGTGGCCACAGTGGGTTGAGCAACCAGAGCATATTGTTTGTAATGCAGCCATGAATGTCCATTGTTGGAATTCCATGCATAACTTTTTTTTCGTTAAGTAAACGCACTGTCAGCATTGCAGTTAATGCAGTCTTGGTTTATGGTATGTGCATTAATGTATACTAGACATCCGTTGTTGGCAGAATTTAACATTTCTGATTGCTGTGGTTTTATGAAATGACAAGGATTTAGCTTTGACATCTTGAGGATATCTCTGTGGAGACAGCCAGGGGAGAATAACTCATTCCATTTTAACACTTAAAGCTCAAATCCTACGATTCAGTTCTGAGATTGTGCTTGTGAAAATAAGATATTTGGATGGATTTAGAGAAGAATGGTTACTCCTTCAGTTCAAACTATGCCCAGCTGTGTGAACATAGGCTTCTGAACAGAGCATGATAGAAAGGAAAAATGTGAAACATCAACAACATATCCTGCATATAAGAGAAGCTTAAGTGGGAGCAAGCAGCAAAAAAAGTCATTGTTCATCAGCTGGGAGGAACTAAAGACCCATTCAGACTGTCATTTTATTCCCTGTTAGAGAAGCTACTAAATTCTGCTTATTTTCTTGGTACTGTGGCTGGAGTGTCCGGTCTGGTGACAAAGATGCAAGCTGGATATCATGTCTAATATTCTAGGCAGAAGTGTTTGAGAACAGATGTGACTGACTGTGAATTTCCTTAGTGTATGTTAAGGTCCTATCTGACTGTTTTTCCTTTTTCACGTAGTTATTAAAGAGTTAATCTTGGAAAAATTTCTAGGTTTAACCCACAATCAGAGGTGCAAGTCAAGAAGTGTACCAATGAAGTTATGTATATTTGTAGCTCATTGGTTTGTCTTCAAAAAGTTTATCTGCAAAACTTAAAAAGGTTAATGTAGTTCACAGTTCAAGCACAGAGATGCAGGTTGTTTTGGCTCAGTCCTCCACTGTTACCCTACCTTACATGCTGGTTTTGTGGTAGACCCAAAGGTTCATGGTAGCGAAGCATGACATATTTTTGACCTAGATACTGAGTTGTGCATTGCGTTGATTATGTGTTTAGTTTATAGGGGCTAATGGGAGAGACAACTAGGAAAGAAAATAATGAACAAATGGGATGTGGAAGTGATGACACTTCGAGTTTGATTTCCTTCAGACTATGGGTTAGGCCAGAGGTTTTGCCTGTGGGACATGAAACAGCAGAAGATGCCGCTCTCTCTCTCAAGATAGAGTCCTGAGGAATCGTATAACAACCTAGAGGTGGCCACGGAAGTTAGGCCTGTCTTATTTTCACTTTGGAATTACGTGTGTGCTGTGCTTAGCAGGCTACAGGAACAAAACCCAACTCAGCAGTTGACATGGTTCTCATGGCTGTGTTTGGTTTGATGTCCTTTCCCAGTGCTGAGGAGTTTTTGCAGCACTAGGTTGGTTAGACAAAAAGTTGTGCCTTTTGGCTGGCATGGATCTGTGTGTTTTCTGTAGCACTGCCTCACTCTGCTGTTCTGGAAAATTTTTCAGGATCTGCTATGACATGCTAATGTTCTTATTAAGGAAACTAAGGAGTATGAGATCTGTTTTTTCACATCACGTATGGTTCTATTATGTAAACTTTTACGATGGATTTTCAATCTCCTTGGTTTCATGGTATTGAGAACACACATGGACAGATCAGCGGAGAGTTCTGGTGTGTGTTGGAGACAAAACAATGTAAGATTTGGGATTTGCAGAAACACAATTGTTATCACAGCTGCTAGCCCTGCAACAGGGAAACTAAGAGTATTGAGAAGTGGATGATGTGAATGATAAGGGAAACTGTCCCAGGGCTGCATAGAATCGTAGAATGATAGAATGGTTTGGGTTGGAAGGGACCTTAAAGATCATCTGGTTCCAACCCCCCTGCCATGCGCAGGGACACCTTCCACCAGACCAGGTTGCTCACAGCCCCGTCCAACCTGGCCTTGAACACTGCCAGGGAGGGGGCAGCCACAGCTTCTCTGGGCAACCTGTCACAGTAAAGAATTTCTTTCTTCTATCTAATCTAAATCTACCCTCTTTCAGTTTAAAACCATCACCCCTCGTCCTATCCCTACACTCCCCCATAAAGAGTCCCTCCCCATCTTTCCTGTAGCCCCCTTTAGGTACTGGAAGGCTGCTATAAGGTTTCCCTGGAGCCTTCTCTTCTCCAGGCTGAACAACCCCAACTCTCCCAGCCTGTCCCCACAGGGGAGGTGCTCCAGCCCCCTGATCATCTTCGCGGCCTCCTCTGGACCTGCTTGAACAGGTCCATGTCCTTCTTATGTTGGGGACCCCAGAGATGGACACAGTAGTCCAGGTGGAGTCTCCTGAGAGTGGAGCAGAGGGGGAGAATCCCTTCCCTCGCCCTGCTGCCCACACTTCTCTTGATGCAGCCCAGGACACGGTTGGCTTTCCAGGCTGTGAGTGCACATTGCTGGCTCATGGTCAGTTTTCCATCCACTAAATACCTCCAAGTCCTTCTCTGCTGGGCTGTTCTCAGTCCACTCATCACCCAGCCAATATTTGTGCTTGGGATTGCCCCGACCCATCATGTGCAGGACCTTGCACTTGGCCTTGTTGAACTTCAAGAGGTTTGCATGGTCCCACTTCTCCAGTCTGTCCAGGTCCCTCTGGATGGCACATCCCTTCCCTCCAGTGCCTTGACCTCACCACACAGCTTGGTGTCATTCTCAAACTCGCAGAGGGTGCACTCAGTCCCACTGTCTGTGTCTCCAACAGAGATGTTAAACAAAGTGCTGGTCCCAACACCGACCCCTGAGAAATGCCACTTGTCACTGCTCTCAAATCAGACATTGAGCTGTTGACCACAACTCTTTGAGTGTGACCATCCAGTCAATTCCTTATTCACTGAGTGGCCCATCCATCAAATCCACATCTCTCCAATTTATAAACAAGGATGTTGTCTGTGATTCTGTGCAGTCATGTAATCACTGACATAGCTGTGCATGATGGAGTGGTGGTTCTGGCTCTGGGAAATGAACACTAAATGATGCCATTGGTTGAGTGTAGCTGCAGAGCTCTTTCATCCGCAGCAGTCCATGTTCCTAGATCCATGACATGATATTTAAACTGTGCTACAGAGCAGGAACAGAAGTTTCTTAGCAATAAAGAAACAAGTAGTGATTAGTTGCCAGGACATAGGAATGTAAAGCTGCTTTCTGTTTGGGTGCGGTCAGGCTGAAAAATTTCTTGTGGAATTGGGCATCATACAGACACGCAGTGGCAGTGTGACAATATTGCTGAGGGCTTTCAAAGCAAACATTCTTTCTGTTTTAGCCACGTTGCTCTCTGTATGTTCTCTTTGACCACCTTGGAGAGATCCGACCAAACAGTCTTAGCCTAGAAATAAGGGGAAGTCTGATAGCAAAAGACAAGAGGCACAAATAAGGCAGTCTTGCTCATTATTTATTTTTCCAACCATACAGTAGATTTGTGTTACCTTTTCTTTCTTCCTTAGGTTGTTTTTGTTTGTTTTGGGTTTTTTTTAATTCTTTTGGCCAGAGTTATTCCTATACCTGGCAGGTTTGGTTATTTAGTTATTCTAAACCTTGATAACCAGGCACAGATCACTTAGCTTTTTTGTAGGAGCAGTCAGTAGCACAGTAGTGGAGCATTTCACTGGTGCATTTTCTTGTAACACTTCAGAATGGATTTATAGCTAGACTAAGGCTCTGTGGCCTGCCTGCTAGCTTCAACTTGGTGTGTTCTGGCAAGGCCACTGCAACTGCATCACCTTCCCACATTGAGATCTGGTCTGTATGTATCCATGGTGACCTTTCTGTGTAGTATCAGAGATGGGAAATTTGTGGAAATGCTGAGAATTGAACTCTGATCTCTCAGGGCCTAAGTAAATGCTGCTGAATATTTAAATACTCTTTTTTTTTTTTTTTTTTCCCCTGCTCTCAGGCAGAATTATGGTCCTAAATCCTCAAATGTCTCTAGAGTTAAATCTTTGATCCTGGTCCCACTAAATCACATAAAAATATTTCTAGTAACTGTAGTAGGCTTTGTATGCATCCCGGAAAGAGTACAACTAATTTTCTGATGATTTTACTGTGTTGGAGTTCTTGTAAAGAATTGTTCTTATACACAAACACTCAATAAGCTAGAAAAAAATTATATATTTCTTATTTAAAAGACTTTATCCTTTTATTTTCTTGTTTTGCTATTATTACAGCGGACAGTGCCCAGTTTGCAACCATCAGTTGGAGAATAGTGACCTCACCGAAGAGGAGTATAATAATCTTAGAGAAAAATTAGTAAGGGACGTGATACATGGAACTGACCTTTTTAGAAAGACAAGCCCACAGGTAGGTCTTGCGTGCTGTCAGGTTCATTGGCTAGGAGGGTAATAATACAATAAACGTTCAGGTACTTTGAGAACACCAAAAATGTTTTTTTCTTTGCTTTAAACATTAATAGACCATTAGATACTGAAGTATTCTATGTATCTTTTCCAGTTGTGTTTATAAAATGGATCTAAATATTTTCAGTCAGCTATAATTAAATTTTTTTTTTCATTAAAAAATTTAAGAGTATGGAAATTTTTTAATCCTTTAAAACATAAATTTTAAATATGGAATAAAACTCAGTAACTAGAATAAAATAAGACATCTAGTATTTTAAGCTTGCAAAGTAACATCCTAGTATTACTTAAGTTCAGTATCATATCTGAAGCTTACATTTATGTGATGAGTATTTTGATTTTTTTGGCCAGGCAGTTGTTTGCCAGAAACAATAAAGAACTGAGTCAGCTTTCACAACATACCTACCAACCAACCACCTCTCAATTTTGAAGATACACTTTCATGTTTATAATTATAGTATACATCAGGAGTATCAAGCTTTTCAAAGGTTATTTTAAACATATGAGAGGGTATAACTCCCAGACACTGTAATATATTGCAGTTCTGTTTCTTACCCATTTTGTGGAGATCAGTGGTTGAGCAACAGCCAAAAGGACTGGAGCTGAGTGTCGCTAGATGGAGCCCACGTCACATCTCTGGTTGGGTTGGCTTTACCTTTGTGAGTATCGATGTTATTTTGCAGCAGCTGCTACCTCAGTTCAGCACCAGTTCTGAAGTTATGGAAGAAGACACCAGGTTTAATTCTTCAGGCTTTCTGCAGACACAGACCTTGCACATGTGTAATAGTTTCAGAAACTTGAGACAGTTAGTGTTGGAGTGCTTGTAGCACATGGAGCCTATTGTTCAGACATCTAATTTCCACACAGATTTTCTCCTCAATTCAGGACTTTCAGCTGATCTAGCTGTGAATTGTACAGGGGAGTAAAATTAATCTTAAAAATGTAGCAATAATTTGAAGTATTTATTGGGTACTGGTGTCCTATAATACTGTAAAATTAACAAAAGGATGTGTTTTATTGCACACTGTACAACTAACTATCTGCTCTCTAAAAGCCTTTGTGAAAATTATGGTTAAGTTTCATTTGTTAAAGAAAGCAACAAGAACAAAACTTTTAATTCCTTAACCAGTTAATTGTCTAGTCTGTGCAGTTTCATTTCTGTTCCCCGCGGTGAATGATGCCTTGAAAATTTCAAATTTGTCAAGTACACAGGGCTAGATTAGCAGTACCAGTTGAAGGCAGGGAGATTTAGGAAGGGAGTTCTGGGTAACAAGACATTCATGCCCAAGCTGAGCAGTGGTGGAAATGATGTTTCCCAGTTTGAGAACCTGATTGATCAAATGAATGCAGTCTAATGAAACAGACTGAATACACTATTTTAAGTTTTGATGTCTGTAGATTTTGTTAGCCCATGTGATAGCTGAATTCCATCATTTACACTCTGGGGCCACCCACTTGCTAGTTTCAAGTTGACCTTGTTCCAGTTCCCTTTTGGCAGGTGGTCTCCAGGGGGCTGAATGGAGATCAACTCGGTGTGTTGGCCATACAGCTTAAAGTCTGCTTCCTCTGTGAATTTTGAGCATGGATGTGGGGGTAGAGGCAAAACAGTGTTGTGATGTGTCAGAGGTTTCCAGAAATACACTTGGAACTTTTTAGTTGCCTTTGTGCTGTGAAAGCAGATATGTGGTGTGAAACTGTGCTGCTTATTTTAGGTATGCCAGACTGTGTGACTTCTCCTGCAGCCAGGGTTTTCCAGAGGGGAAACTAGGTGAAGAGGCTGAAAATAGGATGTAAGCAAGTATATCTGAGAGGGTGGTTTCCATTTTCCAGTCAGTCACTTTTTCGTAGTAGCCACAATTCAAATAGAAAATATTTTAGCTTTCTATTCCTTCTTTTTTCCTAACTCGTTTTCTTTAGTGCATCTGTGTTTCTTGCAGTTGAACTGTTAGGGAAACAATGTGAGTTGTTTTGAGGTCTGAACATTTTTTTTCCAACAATGTTTCAAATCAAATGTGTAACGCATTTGGAATAATATTTTTTTTTTCCCCTGAGGAACAGTCTTTTGTCTTACTTTTGCAACAATCAGAGTAGAAAATTAGGAGCAAATACTTGGTTTGTTGAGGATCCCACAAAAGTAGTCTTTTGTGCTGTGATTTTAAAAAAAAATCTTTTTTGTAATTAGTTTTAGGAAAGAAAATCAAACAAGTTTGTGCATCAGATTGGTAGTGAACACTATTTACAAATACATTGAGAAGATAGCTTGCATGAACTATAAAACTATCTGTGATAAGGAAATACCTGTTACACATCAAAAATATACATTGATCCAGATCTTTATGCACAACTACTGAAAGGTCTATTAGGATGTCATATGTTGATCTAATATAGTGAACTGCAACCTTGCAGGCTGCCTTGGAAAGAAAAGAATTATAACAAGACTGTCACCTTTTGTACCAATGTCTATATGATGTTTTCAGTCAGATGCCTGTTTACTCTGGCTGCATTTAATTGGAACCTATGCCACTGAGCCTGAGTTGATATAATTGGTATACTGAGAGGCAGAATCAGCTTTCATTGTGATGACTTTCACGTTGCAGCTGCTCCCAGGTGTTTCTCTCAAATACGCAAATGCAGTAATTTCATTCCCTTTGTGGCTACTTCATACCCCTGAAAAACCTGAAAGGACTGTTGTGCAGGGGGAAAGAAGCACATGGGAGATGCGTATGTGCTGTCAAGAAGGCCAGAAGAGATGGGTTTGTGGGTATGTAAAGTCACCATGCTAGATCTGGGCTAAGCGTGTAAAGGGGGTTTACATATTCTTCTAGAATATAAGAGACTGGAGGGGGAAGAGGAAGTGACCCATTAATCTCAGTGTTATTTCTGCAACTGAATTAGGTTGTGCTGTTTGCAAAGAGCCTTGAAAAATCTTCAACTTTTACTTTTAGATTGATGCCTTTTCTGTAATGCATTGGTTCTCCTTCCACATGTACATGTTTCCCAACTCCATGATTTACCCCAAAGCCCTGTATGGTATATGTCAGTCCTGTTCTAAGCCCGTCTGACAGAACGTTCACTCCCAACTTACAGTGTGATCTCATCTTCTACCTGCTTTATTGACTCCCAACTTGTGGTCAAAGTCAGCTAAGTTGCCTGCACTTGAGTTCTTTCCAAGATGAGATACCCTTAGCTGCCCTAAGATCTTATGGCTGTCCGTCTTGCACCTGGATGTGGTGGCTTCTTTGCCTGAGCTCAGGGAGCAAGGGAAGGTTAGCTAATTCGGTTAGCCTGTTGCATCTCCTGAGAAGTTCAGGGGCTGAAGAAGAGAATACCCCTTCCCAGCAAACAGCTGATACTGTGTGCACAGTGTATGCCACAGCCCAGACTGTGTGTGCAGTTTACCTCCTCTACCTCTATTCCCATATATGTTAGCTCCTCCCTGTCACTGCCAGGGAACAAAGACATTTCTGAGGGGAAGGAATGTGGAAGGAAGGAGAAGGCTGGATGGAATTTTTCCTGTGGGTTCATGTGCCCCCTTCCCTCCCAGATACGTGCCATGTTGCAGTAAAGGGATTAGATTCCCAGGTAAGTTTGTGCCCTACAGTAGGAGTGCAAGAATTTGACATGTTGCTGAATGCTGCAAAGCCCCTTGCACTAGGATGGGGGCTGTTTTGGGCAGGAACAGTTCCTGTAGTCTCTTCTCAGGTGGGAATCACTGCAGGTCCTCTTGTCAGTTCTGTGGCAGGGAGGGTTACTTTTCTAGGATTCAGTTTAAAATGACAGCACTTGGATTCAGAGCTAGTTTCTGCAAGAACCATGCTGGTGCCAGCGTGGTTTGAAAGCTTTCTGTTAGTTCTGGAGAGGGATATAGGGGTGCTGGGCTGTAGTTAGGGTTAGGATTAGGGCTAAGCCTAGGCTTCAAGATGTTAAAGATTTCTGAGCTTGTTTGGTTTTTTGTTTTTTTTCTTTGCTTCCTCCTCCCCCCCTTCCTTTCTTCCTCTCCTCTAGGAGGCCCAAGAGTAGGATGAATGCTGAGGTTGGCTTAGGTGAGCAAGTTATGACTAATTTTATTAGTAGGCTGCAGAATGGCAAGGATGGAAGAACCAGTTATTCCTGAAAGGTGGTGTTTGGGGATTAGTGTTTTGGACGGCAGGTGCTGCATTATGGTTGGAGTCTTACAGTTCATTAGAATTGAGTGAGGGCTAATGCTGGTGGAGATGAAGGGCTTAATGATAGCCTTTTGGGTATGTGTTGGTGTTGGGCTATGGACAGGGTAATATGGCTGTGATTAGGCCAGAGCATTCAATTAGAGGTGGCATCGTAAGGACAAATGTGTTACCTAGTCTGCATCAACACTGATCAAAAAACTTGCTTATAGCTATTGTTTGATTATAGGATGGCCAATGCTGAACTGTTTAAATGTACAGGTTTTGCAGAATAGCAGACTGATGACTAAGTCCATCGTTGCCTTGTGGCTGATTTTTAGTTATGAGAAGGATATGGTCATTAGCTTGTAGATAAGGCTAGGGTTAGCATTGCAATTAAGTAGACTGATAGCAAGCCTGAAGACTCCTGGATCATGAAGATGTGCAGCCATAGTCTAAGGAAACCTACAAAAATGAGACAACATTTGCAGAAAGGGTTGAAGTGCAGCTTTTTTTTTTTTTCCAGATCTCTGCTAAATATGGGCTGCTGGACTCAGTCAGGATATGGTTAATATTCAGTAGGGCAGAATCCTGCATTGCCTTAAGAGCCAGGTTTGCTGCTAAATCTTGTAACATTCACAAGGAGAGAGGAGAGCTTTTCTGAGTTGGGCTGAGTGGAATGTTACACTCTTCTGTGATATGATCTGCTGGAGGGGAGGGAACTTCTGGGAGGAAGGAAAGGAGGGGAAGAGGGGAGACTGAATGGGAAATGGGCTGTAAGAGACAAAGGCAGTTGGAATTTTTCTAAGGTTTCTATTGCATCTTCCCTTACCCCAGAGGCTCCTGATAATGGAACCAAACAGAAGCACAGAGAGTCATTTGGCAGGAGGATAAAAGAGCTGCTTCCTTAGCAGCAAGAAATAGATCTAGATTAAAACATTATAAATTCAACACATATTTCTTTCCCTCAATTACCTCAGTGCTAGAGAATCTTTCTTGAGGATGGGTCATATCTTCTGGGGTGGTCCATAGTCTTCCTTTCTCAGTTCATATAGCAAGGAATGAGTTGGAATTTTGTTCAGGTCACTTGGTCTCCTTTGCCATCAAATGGTTATGCAGCAAAATTAGGCCACCCTGCAACACAAGAATGTTCTTTTCTTCCAATCCACTGTCTAAACCTGTTTCAATTGTTCTCCACGCAGTTTAACTACTTTGTCACCTCTGTATTTGGAAATTCTCCTGACATGATACATTGTTCATATTTTTGTTAGTGCAATCAAGTATGAAAAATCTGATTCTAATCTTTTGGGGGTTTTGAGCACTAGTTGCTTGGTTAAAATAACAGTTGCTAACCTTAGCTTATTTCTACTGTATATCATCTGAAGATCTTGTTAAACAAATACAAACATGGTTTGTTGATGCAGTGATTTTTCTCAGATCTGTATCTTCCTTACATTAGCTGGAATGTTTAAGAAGAAATAGAAGAAATTGAAGAATTTCACCAAGGTTTAGGAATGGCATACCTTGATAAAGGTTTTTTTTTCCTGTTTGTTAGTGAATCACAGAAGCAGACAGGACCATAAACATGAAGTCAGAACAACTTTTAACTAAAGATTTAAACTAATCTGAATTATCTGAGTAGCTGATTTTTAAGGAGATGATTTTATCAGGAACCTCTTGGACACACAGTCCTTTACTTGCAGCTCATACATTCCATTAAGGATCTTGAGACATATTTACATAATGCAGACTGCGTATACTACCATCCTTTTTTAAAGTGTTTGCTGTCTTTGAATATTGCTAAGTTCTGATATTTTTTTTGCATGATCCTTTGTTTTTTCTTTTCTGCTTTTTTTTTTAATGATAAAACTAGTTCAGTGTTTTAGTAGATTGTTACGAAGTCTTGTGTCAGGTTCTTTTAAAATATAATTAATGCCAATTGGTTCTATTTTACCTACTTTTTCATTGACACCAGGAAAGAATTTTTAGAGACACTTGCAAATTAAACTCTACCAGATTATATTATTCCAGAGGGTGTGCACAGTTTTTAGTGTTTGGTTCAACCATATTACAGTGTACAGATGCTGGGTGCATAGGTTTATAATTCTCTGTATTGTATCTAGAAATATTTAAATAGGGGTAGAACATGTGGTGCTGTTCAGTTCCCCAGGACAGTTGGTGTTTCTCTTGAGGTAGCAAATACTGGTTAGCATAAGCATTTGGTGGCAGTGTGATCTTTAAACTAGCATAACTAGCCTTACTACCCTGCCAGCTGTTCATTCCTGCCTCCTTTAGCCCCTGCAAGCATGGCAGGAAACAAGTGAGCACTGCCCCATGGTAAGCAGGGCACAAACCTAGATGTCAAAATAACGTTTTGTTTTTTTCTGGGTGTTTTTTCATCTAGATCAGTTCCTTGTTCAGATTTGCCTCAGACATTTGTACCAGCATAGCAGAGAAAGCAGCGTGGAGGTACATCTAGCTGGCTGATACTCATGTGGCATTTCTCCACATGGATATTATGGACTGACTGTAATTAAGTGCTGGTCTGCCTCACTTACTTGGGATGTGTCTTTTCTATGAAGTTCGTGATGCATTGCTTTTATGTTATTTCTCTGTCTTTCTGTAATGCTCATTACATTGTATTTATTTAAATGTTGAAGTCAGTCTTTTCCTGGTTTAGCATTCTGTGATGTGCTTTGCGCTGAGATGAAGAGGTTCCAATATAGTGTTTTTAATTTTGAAAGCACTGTGAATTCAAAATATTTCTGCCTTTGCAAGGTTTTGTTTGTTTTAAAGGAAAGCTTGGTATGGTTCATTTCCATACTCTTGTACTTATGATGGCAGCCTTGTAAAAATTAGGGTGTTTGTCCACTGAGGACAGGAGCACAAACTTCTTGTTCCTCCTTCCATGTTAAGTGTGCTCAGGAAAGACGTTTCAGAAGTACGCTGCCTGGACTGTTGAGGTCCAGGTTTTGCACTGACCTTGTGACTGAGCCTCTGCTGTCTGACATGGGCAAGCAGGAACAAGTCCTGCAACAACACTGCCTTGAGTTGACAGAGGACTGCAAACAGGCAACATACAGCACATCTTGTCAGTGTGCCTGTGAGTACCTTCCTGTTTGTGGTGGTATCTCTGAAGACTATAGCCACAGGAGTTTGACTCCTGAAAACAGTGAGCAAACAAACTGTGTGCAACCCAGAGTATGTAGTGATACCATACACAATACTGAGAAAAGCCTTCCTGCTCATAAGGGTGTGAAGGGGATTTCCAAGCCTTGAAATTGTAGGAAACGTTTAAACCCTTCAGGCATAGCAACAAACAGATGTAAGGGTGCTCTGGCAAGGCGCCTTAAAAAAAAATTGGCTGGATTTCAGTTTGACAGCTGAATTTTTTTTTCTCACACTCTCATGCTCATTCCTGTGTCTTTGTTCTGATACCAAGAAACATTGCTGAAAACAAAGCAACCCCCATCACTTTGTATTTTATGAAACTGTTAAAAAGTGAATGTTTTCACTTCTCTAAAAGCTGCTCTTAGAGTGTTGTTGAAAAACACCCTGTTTGGTGCTTAGGGTAGAGTTACATAATACTTAAGTGCAGTATAATATTCTGTTAATTAGAATTTGCCCTTTCCTTGCTCATGAGTGTACTGCCATTTCATATGGAGAGGGGAAGCACTGCTTTTTCTGTTGTACAAAGCTTAAATTATTGTAAATGCTTCTGGAAACAGTGTATGTTGAATACTGTAGTTTTATACTTTTTAATTTGACTTTAGTATCTCTCTGTCATTCTTGATGAGTGAGCATAAAATTTATTGTTTAGAAGAAGTGAGCACTGCAGCCTTTCCTGCAGTGATTTTAGTAGTGGGGTTTTTTTTCTTTTTTTTCCTTTTATTTCAAATTCCATGTGTTGGCACGAACATAATAACCTTTCTTGCATTTAAAAGTCCTCCTTGGATTTGCTCATCTGTCTCCTTTGTATGTTATATTACTTTGGATTTTGGCATTTAGATCAGTAGACATTTTGGATTGTTGAAGAATTTGAGCAAACTGTGATTTTATTTCTAGTCACCAACATTTCATATTTAGACTTGTGGAGAAGAATGCTCAAGTGATCTAACCTTTCTGTGATCTGAAACCTGTCATACCCTTGGATCTGTTATAGACATTAAAATTATTTCAAAATAGTGAATTGAATTACTCTCATTGAGTAATTGCCCTCAAAGGGCATTCTTGTTTAGCTATGTTTTCTTTGTTTTGTCTTCAGTTATGATTTTAATTCTATGTTATCATATTTAACATAGTGAATCTGTAAGTACTAATAATTAATTCCTCCCCTCATTTTTGTTGTGCTTTTGAGGCTTGTAGTCTGTGTGTGCACTGGTATTGGAAGAAAAACATATTTCTGTTTATAAATGTATCTACAGAAGTTGAAATAGTATTAATACTCTTACAAAAAAATCCTATTTTGAGATTTATTACTACTGCTATTTCAAATACTATTGACTGTGTAAGCCAGACCTCTGAAGTCTGAGGTCACGCTTTTTTTTAAATTATTTTTTAAATTAATGTTTACGATAGCAAAGCCACTTTTCTTTCTTTTTTCAAACAGTAATTCCTGTACTTCTGTTTTTTAAAACCAACCTTTATCTCTTGTTTTGCTGCAACACCCCAGGTGAGAGAGAAATCTCATTAAATGTTGTAGTTTCACAATCCGGTAAGTTAGCGTAGTCAGTGCTACCTATGGGAAAAGGTGATCTCAGTAGTCCCACTTGCTACCAGTCTCATTCATAATCCATATCCTGGCTGAATATTCATGTCAGGACAAACCTCTGTGCTCTGACTGGAACAGGGGGACTGGAGTGGGCTGAAGACTGTTAATTGGCTTAGTTCATGGTGGCTCAGTTCTTCATCCACTTCAGTCTTTCAGTCTTTCTCCTTGCGCCAACAAACGTGTTTGCTTAGGTAGAGGAGGGGCAAGGCTAGGAGTGAATGGCTGAGGGAAGGGAAAAGGTAGAAACACCTCTTTCTGTGGCAGCACCATGGTATAAAATGATGGTGAAATAGTGCATGAGTCATCCAGCTGGTGTGGAGTACCAAAAAAACACAAGTCTGTTTTGTGCTTTTGCTGAGATATGAATGGATTTGAGCCACCCATGGTAGTGGTTAAACAAAAAATTATTTTAATTATCTTTCATTCTTCACTCAAGATAAATTCCATCATTGGTTTGATATGTTCCAAATTGATTTAGTCAGCTTGGTGTCCATTTGCAAAGGTAGGTTTTCTTAGCAGAAGGTGCAGTGAATAATTTTGAACAGTTGCAGAGTTGGCATTCCCCTATTTTCCCAGCTAGGAAACAAGTGAAATCAGGTGAGTTTTTTAAAATTCCTTTTTCTTTTCTACGTGGTGTGAAACAGAATATCACTGGAGCTTCCCATGAGCATCCTGCTGCCTTGCACGTGGTTCCTGCTGCAGGGAGACACGTTCATGTGATGAACGGGCTGCTGTGGCAAGTCTTGCAGTGAGGTAACAGCCTTGCTGTATTGCAATACTTTTCTGTGGCTCCTGAGCATTAAGAGGGTCATGGCAATAAGCCGTGCTGAATGTATTTTTGAAGTTTTGTCCCTTCAGTTGCCTACTCTGTTGAAATTAGTTTGAGTAGCATTTCTGAGGCTGGGAGAATGGACTTTCCCTTGGAAACTTTGTGAGATGAATCCGGTCAGAACAAGTTATCTAGAAATCAGTGTAAGATTTGCTGTGTTTGTTTTGGTGCTCTTACCTTGGGTGGGGTGTGTATTTTGCTACTTGTTGACATGTTGAAGGGATTCATCCGAAGTGCCCCTTGTCATGTTCAGCAGGATGTTTCCATGTAGACGTTCCTACGGTATGCACGGGAGTGTGTGTAGATTACGCATTGCATTCTCAATTTGGAAGGGGAGCCTATCTGAATAGCTCGCTTCTTTTTGCCTAAAGCAACCTTCATGTCATTGTTGTACTTCATTGATGATTACTGTGTTTGGCTTCTCTTGATCAGCTGTACCCTAGCTGCAGCTGTGCATTTATTGCTTATAAAGATGATTCTTCAATTTCTTCTTACAGTTGGCTAGTGAGGGAAATATCTTTAGAGAACTGTGGGTGAATCATCTCTTTATTACTGTGGCTGTAAGATCTGTATAAAATCCAGACAAATCCCAATCTCTGAAACATCAGCATCATTCAAATTGTATGCTTTCTCTCTTTGTGGTGGGTTGACCTTGGCTGGATGCCAGGTGCCCAACAAGCTGCTCTATCACTCCCCTTCAGCAGAACCGGTGGGGAAGGAGAAAATGAGACAGAAAAACCTTGTGGGTCAAGATAAAGGCAGTTTAATAAAGCAAAAGCAAAGGCCACATGCAAAAGCAAAGGAAAACAAAAGATTTATTCTCTACTTCCCATCAGCAGGCGATGTGCAGCCGCTTCCAGGAAGTGCGGCTTCAGTACGCATAGCAGTTGCTCCAGAAGACAAACATCATAACAAATGCCCCCCCCCCCCCCCCCCC